>NC_133483.1:4485947-4637123 GCF_025370935.1 Choristoneura fumiferana
ACGGTTTCGCAGATACTTTAATAATAAGATCTTTACTTTGCCACGTATTATGTTGCTTTTATGGCCCCCTGAGCTCAGCTAAAGCGCTGTACGGTGGCTTACGAGAGTTCTTATGACGAAATAATTAACCCGGTACTGCTCATATTTGGCTCCGTCTCATATGGTTTTTATTTTAATGACATCACCATTTTAAGGTATGCGATAGATTATGATTGGTTTTTTGGAGTCTTTATGTATTTTTTTATTTAAACTCCAAATTTGTCCAAGTTCCGAAAGAATGTGACGTCTCTCGACGAAACATAGATGTCGATAGTGCTGCTGCTTAAGCAGCATAGTAGAAATAAGCAACCTGAGATATGTATGCATAGGAAAAATTCATGTCTAGATTCCTGTCCAGCAGTGGTGTAGGGGTTATAGCACGCAGCACGGATTGCTCAGGACCTGGGTTCGATTCCCAGTGCTCAGTCTCTTTTTCTGGTTTTTCTGTGCATCCATGTCTCAGTTTGTATTTTCGGTATGAGATAGATTCTCAGTGAACATCAGTTTGTACCAAACAAAATTAATAAATCTTGAGCTTCAATAAACGTTGAATTGAAATCACGTTGCTTATGTTGGCAAGGGTCAGGTTTTAATTAGTTAAAATTAATTCAGATCCCGCTGTGGAAGGTGCTTTATCAAACGCTCAATCTATTCAAGTATAAATCTTCAGAATTTATACCTTCGTGACTTCGCCGGTTTGCTACTACACTAGTATACGCCTGAATGCGGTCCATTATTTTCTACGTTAGTTTTGTAGCATGTATTAATAAAGTTACAATATCGTTGTCGGATAGGAGTTTCCGAATCTCCGTAAAGATATAAGGCCGGTCCGAACGTCTATATTCAAGCAGGAGACAAGGGACCGATAACAGATTACCCGCAAACACGTTTTAAATTCATTTCCCGACCCGTGAGCCGATCGCTCCCCGATAAAATGTGGGGAGGTCCCGAGTACTGGGGACATATTTACTTTGTCTCCCCGCGTCGCGCCCACGGCCACTTGCCCGGTCCAGGTAACGTTGCGAAGTGGCAAAATATTTGTCCGAGTCCGTTACCCCACTGCTACGATTTAAGAACATAAGCTTCTTTAATCTGTACCCAATTTTAGATAGCCATTAGTTGTGTTTATGTTCCCACTATCACATAATGGCACGCTTGATTCTAAGAGATGTTTTAAGGTACTAACCTTTTGAAGTAAGTGAATATGACAATTGTTTCTAGTTATATCACCGCTCTTTTCTTCATTTATTGAAATTATTAGCACTTACTTCTACTTATTAAAATACTTATCTATCTCATTTGATTTAAGGGTACCTCAGTTATAACATTTAGCATTATCATGTCCACTTTAAAACAACTCGAAAACTTGGAAGATTTGGTACGGTTACAAGTTGTTTATTACAAATTTTCAACACAGCTTTAATTCCATTTAAAACTCGTAACAAGGTTAATGTTGCAGCAGCAAAGCCTTCTGAACAACTTCACTGGAGCTATGTAAGTCCATTAACACGATGTTTTGACGCCAACTATTTTGACACGAGACTTTTGGTCCCGAGCCACTATCGGTTTTTCGGTCCCACATTTGCTTTATCCGCCCAAATGCTTTGTAGTGTAAAGACTTTGCTCGAAACTTTCCTACGATTTTATTGGATTACATTGTAATACTTTTGTGTAACGTAATCACTTCAGTAAGGGTCGAGAGTCATCGAGGTTTGTGACAAGCTTTATTACTATTGTAAGGACAATAGTAATAGTCTTCTCCTATCTGAACTAACAACATTTAACTTCTTAGCGGCCGCGTCTGATTCATTTTCTTTATTACCTATTTTAGTAAACTTAGATATTTTACTTACAACTTATATATTTTCACTACTTTCTATAATATATTACATGTATCAAGGAAAACCAAACACAACCTTTCAAAGGCGGCGAAAACAGAAAAGAATCATAAGTACCCATAGAAAAGTATTTAAATCTCAGTTCGTTGTATTTATATTCCTGGAGCGCCACCGGCGGCTAAATACGAGTATATACGGCTGCCCGCCCCGCTCGCAGAGACAAATGTAAACACAGCATCGCCTTTGAAGCCACCATCTTTCACGTATATATGCTCACCATAAATAATTTTAACGTCCCCGTAGATTACGTTTAAATGTGATGAATTGTATGTGAATAGATTGTCATTTTAGTTGTACGCAGATGTTGACAATAAAACTTATTAATATCGAATGCGGAATACATTACTTATAGGTAGGTAAACTAAGTAATAAAATAAATAATATAGTTGAGATTTTGATCCCGTTATTATTCCGTATTCATACTAAATCCGTCAAATACTTACTTAGGCCTAAGATGTGAAGCGATTTTGTATATTTGCTTAACTTATGCCTCACATGTCGATGTAGTAAATTGGAGCGGCGTGAGGGGGCACGAAATAACAAACGAAATCGCGGCCGTGTATCGGGCGATACAACATTCAGCTGGCAGAAGGAAAATATGAAAAAGCAGAATATTGCCCGACGGTATTACGATCGCTTTAGATTCCGCACGGCCCATTGAGGAGGGGAATTTTTACCTTCCTACATTGATATAAAGAACCTATTTGTTGTCTTCACGGAGTCAAGTGATATCGATTACGCGAATAGCTTATTGGGCGGTTTATTGGGGATGGTGTTGTAAATTGTTAGTAAAGATTTTTATATATCAAATATATCTTGACTTTTTTGTATAATTAATGTGGTCAAAGTAACTTTGTTAGCCGGAATAACCATGTATTCTTTATTAAATAAGAGTAAATAGCTCTTCTTATACTATTTTAATTTATTTTTGGGATCTCGGAAGTGGGTTCAACGATTTCATCTAAGTAATTTTACTTCTCATTATTTATTTTCTGGTCATCTTTAAATGAGTTATTCTTCTATTATTTTTATTCATTTTCGGAATCTCGGAAGTGGCTCCAACGATTTTGTCTAAATTTGAAGTCGGGGTTGCCGGGGGGAAACAATCGATCTAGGAATAAAACGCGTATTTTTGAGATTAATGGATATCAATAATGCAATAAAGGATTATGTTATATTATTTTATCTTATACTACCGTATCATACCATGACCGTAAAAGGAACGTGTCAGGCAAATAAATATATTCTTTGTAAAAGTATAAGACTACGAGTATGATTGGTTTTTTGGAGTCATTTTGTATTTTTTATTTCAACTCCAAATTTGTTACTTTTACGGGTATCCCGTGAAACCATATCGAAAATACAAACTGAGACATGGATGCACAGAAAAAACCAGAAAAAGAGACCAGCGCTGGGAATCGAACCCAGGTCCTCAGCAATCCGTGCTGCGTGCTATAACCCCTACACCACCGCTGGACAGGAATCTAGACACGAATTTTTCCTATGCATACATATCTCAGGTTGCTTATTTCTACTACGCTACTTATGCAGCAGCACTAGCGACA
This sequence comes from Choristoneura fumiferana, assembly GCF_025370935.1. Taxonomy (NCBI): domain Eukaryota; kingdom Metazoa; phylum Arthropoda; class Insecta; order Lepidoptera; family Tortricidae; genus Choristoneura; species Choristoneura fumiferana. The sequence continues at coordinate 4,489,450 of NC_133483.1, forward strand.
TCTATGTTCCGCTCTCATACGACTAAGAGTATGCTGACTAGCACGTTTTGTAACCAACCGTCGCCGTCGCGTATTATATTAATGCGCTTGACATTCGGTCCCTGGTACGTTCCTATTACGGTCATGGCAGGATATGGAGCAGTGGATAGAGACCTTTAGCCCGAGCCAAGCTCAGTCGCACAAATACTATCCGTGATACCAGTAAATATCCACCTCTCTCCTCCGCTAGCTGCTTTTTCGCCAAAATATTTATGTATTACAACGAAAAACATTTATATTGATATTTATTACGCCTTAGCAGAAGAATACTTGAAAGGCGCAGCTTTTTTAATATTTCATGACATCGTCATCTTGTAGGTTTCGGTTACGTATTTTTATTTTGTTAAATGAGTTTTCGCTAAAAGTCTTAGAATGAAGTCGTGCAGTTTAATAGAAGAAACAAAATATTCACATGTTACTCAAATCTAACGTTCGATTTGGATATTTATTTTACTTTCCCAATCTTAGAACATAATTGGTTTAACAAATTAAATCTTACAAGTAGATAAACTAGCCAAATTTATAATAATACTCGTACTTCACAGCTGGATGGAAGCTCGGAATAGTGTGTGTGAGTTGCACCCGGGCGGCGGTTAGAGCCTGACGCCTCCATTCATTAAGAAAGCTAGCAACCCCTACTTTAACTTTGTTCTCAACTTGCTACCCTGTTTTCCCTATAAAGTAGAGTTGTGACAGCGAGTAATGTCTCCTTATATTGTTCTGGGGCTAAGAGGTTTGCCTCCTAGTTATGATGACTATTCTTAACTTTTATATTGCGTCTCGTCTAGCTATTCATTTTAAATACCTTTCACTGCATTTTGCTGTCGAGTTCAACAACTTTTCTTGAAACTTAATAAACAAAGCAATATATATCGTAACATTCAGTAGGAATAGGATCCTAGAATTCGGAAAACCGACCGTTTTAGTATATTCATGACTTACGATGCTCAATCGAACTCGGGTCAAAAAGTTTGTGCGTTAATCGATACTTCCGATTATCGATTATGAACTTAGTGCGAAAATCATTCGTAGCGGGTGTGCGCTTGACAAATGTCCGTTATAAGTACGGAACAAATTGGTGCGATTAATTACAAGTCGAGTTGGTAGCACAGAGCCGGCAAATATTATCAAGATCGTTAATTTCGACATCTTACTGGCTGTGTCTGGCGTAATGCGTAGACGAATGTGTGGCATAAGGCGTGACTCGCGGAGCGACGAATATCCCTTTTAATGCGGATCTGTCACTTTAGAAATTCAATATAGATATTCTCGAGCCGATTGTGATATCACAATGAAAAGTATTTTTTTTTCTTAGAATTCACTTCATCTTAGATTAACTTTAGGTACTCTACAAATATTAACAGCTGTTGCGCGCAACTCCGTCCTCGTAAAATTCGCTTGTGGCTATCCCGCGGGAACTATGCAATTTCCCGAGATAAAATAGTATATTTTTTATTTTATCGAGGGACTAAAATAAGCCAATATATACCTTTATCTGAGGGTTTTTATTTACTTTTATTCTCGAGGTTAAAACTCTATTTTTCACTTCGATTGCGAGAAAAATCAATTTATTTTAATCGTTTATGATTTACGCTCTACAACAGTTTAAGAATTATTTTCCAACCAGACATATATATAACAAAATCGCATCGGCGAAATGATCCATACACAAACTAGAATAAATAGAATGGCGCCACCTTCTACGCGGAAAAAGCATAGAACTAAGACCACGTAGACTAAGAACGTAACATTTTCGTCATGAAAATGGTCCACACACAATCTTATTTTATGCCAAAACCCACTAAGCAAGTACTGGCTGTTTGAGTTTATCTAAGTCACTCCAAGTAAATTAAAAAATTAATTACTTTTACTCCCTAGGGACTAAAGTACTCACTTTACTCCCGCCTCGTGAGGCTATATTGACCTATTTTAGAGCACGAGAAGTGAAAACTATCTTATGTCCTTTCTGGGACTCAAAATCAGTGTACCGAATTCATCTAAATCGGTTCAGCGGTTTAGGTGTGATGAGGTTTGTACAAATGAACAGACTTACAAACTTTCGCATTTATAATAGATATTACAGTGGAACTGCGCGCTTTACTAATAGGTCAGCTTGTTCAACCTTTTAATACTTTAAGTTGTAATCCTGTTAATTACAGACTTTTGAAAAGCGTTTTAGCCCAACGTCTCGATTGTATTTTTCTTTGTACTTCTTCAGTAGTTCGATTTTAACAGCTTCTCGCCCAAGACCTAACGAGGAAAAAAATAAGTCCAAAGGTTCCTTTGACTCAAGTTTTTTTTACATCTACCGTATTTTGTTAATGTGGGTTTGCTGTATTATTTACGCGATTTTACAAAACATTTTCTCAAGCTTCAATAACGTCGTCGAGTAACTTGCTAAGCTCGTAAAAGTGAATATAAAATTCACGTGAGTATGAGTAACAACGCGTGACTCTTAATGAAAAGTATATTATCTCGCATAAAAACATTTTATACGCACGTATTCAAAGCTGGTTATTAAATTAAATCATAATTTACACACAACGAGTTAAATCCGACTTCAGGCTCGTGAAATAGCAATAAAAATTATTAGACTGTGTATGTGCGTTTTATTATTTTTCAAATTAGAGTCGTTCCCGGGAACAAAGACGTCATAAATGCGGATGTGATTTCTGTGGCATAGCAGTTTGTTTCTCTTTGGTTTTGTATGTATGTTAGTAAATTCTTTATTGCACATCACTTCAAAGTTCAATACCTTAAAAACGGCTGAACGATTTTGATAAAACATATCTAAGAACCATCGCTAGAAAACTCGCTTTCAAATAAAAAAAACGCATTCAAATCGGTTCACCCGTTTAAGAGCTACGGTGCCACAGACACACATAGCGGTCAGACTTATAATACCCCTCTTTTTGCGTTGGGGCTTAAAAAGAAAAGAAACAAAACACAATTGACAAGCTTTGAGATACTTTTTTGTCCTCGTTGTTCGGTTAGATACAATAAAATTTTAACCAAAGTGTTTTTGTAATTTTAATTAAATAAGAAAAAAAGTGTTTAAAGTTTCTCGATGAGGGCTAAAAACATAGATGTCGCTGCTTAAGTGACTAAATAAGTGCATAGGAAAAAATCGTGTCTGTACTCCTGTCCAGTGGTAGTGTAGAGGTATGGCACGCAGCACGGAATGCTGAGGATCTGGGTTCGATTCCCAGCGATAGTCTCTTTTTCTGGTTTTTCTGTGCATCTGTGTTTCAGTTTGTATTTTCGATATGGATTTCACGGGACGACCGTAAAAGTATCAAAATTTGGAGTTGAAATAAAAAATACAAAAATACACCAAAAACCAATCTTAAATAAGAAACTTAAAAAATACTTTGTTAAAGCAAACTAATAAATTTCAAGTCTAATAACAAGCACCAATTCAATATCCACAAAATTCCTTTATGCATTATTTTACCAGACAATGTCCACATCGACCCGTAATTTTAATATCACTAATAGAAAGCGAATACGTACCTATTGATAACAAAGGATTTTGAAATTCTTTCTTCGGCCACGTAAACATATCGCAGTCCCCACAATCTCCAGGACGGGAGCGAAACTCGCTCATCTTGATCTAAGTAAACTTTGCCTTTCATGTCATGGATATTTTATTCCAGCTATTCTGATATGAAGGCCCTTCGTATCACGTTCATTCAAATGACATATTGGAGAAACGTTTCAGTATAAAACGATACTGCTGCTCTGTCAAAAGCTTAATGTTATATGTACAAAGTGATAGGAAATATTTACAATACAAAGTACGTACACGTACAATGTATTGTAGTAATTGCATTGAGTAGTTATGTGGAAATATACTACCCAAAAGAAAACAAAGGCCACGAAATTTTATTGGTAGACTTATGGGGGGGTAAACATACGCAGTGGGTCATTATCATCATCATATCAGACATAGGACGTCCACTGATGGGCGTAGGCCTCCCCATAGACCACCAGTTGCCTCGGTTGGAAGCGGCTTGCATCCACCGTGAACCGACTTTAACTAGGTCATCCGTCCATCTCGTTGGTGGACGTCCTACGCTGCGCTTGCCGATCCGCGGCTTCCACTCGAGAACCTTTCGGTCCCAACCATAGTGAGTAAGTGTATGCAATCCCATACGATTCAGTCCGAAATGTATGTGATTGCGTACTGCGGTGGCGTGACTGCGTACGTTTACCCCACATGACTCTACCTTAAGTTAAAATACTAATTAATGTAATTCTTTGTAACATTTCTATATAACACAATTTTGGCAGGCATTTGCCTTTCGTTTAATGAAATGTGCTTAATCAGATAAAATTGCAAACGTATTTTCGATTTCATTTTACCGATGAAACTCAAGAGGCCCTTATTTTCTTTTTAAAGAGGGGTGTTATAAGTTTGACCGCTATGTGTGCCTGTGTGTCTGTCTGTGGCACCGTAGCTCTCAAACGGGTAGACCGATTTGAATGCGATTTTTTTATTTGAAAGCAGGTTTCCTAGCGATGGTTTTTAGACATGTTTTATCAAAATCGGTTTAGCCGTTTTTGAGATATTGAACTTTGAAGTGAAAGTCGCGGTTTTCCAACTTTTTGTTGGTTAGGTTAGGTTATGACTAGTAAGTATATATTTATCATAACGCTGCAGTAAATTTTTCTGCGTCAATTTTGATCTGAACCTTAGATAGAAGTGTAGGTACATGTACCAACTTAATCGGGTTTAAAGGATCCATTTTGCTTTTAGGGACAAATTATTTTGCTTCATTAAATAGAAAATGGTTGTGTAAGCATCAACTGCCATTTCCCATCTGAATCTACAATTCCGGGTATAAAATTTCCATTCGCCTTGTTTCTTTGTTGTGAAAAATGTTATTTAATTTCGGGCAATTATTACATGCGCTCTACGAAATTACTCTAAGGAATAGCACCTCGCAGATACCGGTTTTATTTCAGAGAGAACGGTTCTTTTTTTTACAATGAAAGCTTTATGCCGCAAAATGGGATTCCTGCTGTTAGCGTAATCTGTTTTTTTATAACGCTCTTCTTTTATTAGAATTATTTTAATCACTCACGATTTAGCCTAAGTTGCGTTGACACGTGTCTGGGATCGTGGGGTAATTTTTTGTTTGTGCTGGGTGGAGGGGTGCGGGAAGGGTAAGAGTGATGTGTTCTGGGTTTATTATGTGTCTGCCGTGACGGATGCCCTGGCAGCGGCGACAGCCACGCACAGGTGCTACTGCGACCTCGCGCCCCGCGCCGCGCCGCTCCGCCTCGTCTCCGGCGCTCTGTCATTTGTACATTTGCTTTATTACATAGCTTGATTTATACTTCGCCCGGTGTGTTTAACGACAGCGGTTTGTCATTTTGCTGTCTTAAATTGAGATTGATCCCCGGGATCAACGTTACGAAGTATAATTTTTAGCCAGGTCGTAATGGTTTTTTCAGCGGCACTGTAGTCACCGCAACGACGGTTCTTAATAATGAATTAGCAAAACGTGGCAGTTTACGTATATGAACTTGCTATGATATTCTTTTGTACTCAAAAGTAGAGATAAAATTATTATGATAAATCTAACGGTATGTTATGTATTGTTTCAGAGAGGCTCCGACGAGCTTCTTTCGCAGAGTGGCGTCACCGTCATGGCGCCCGCCGCTCCGCACCATGCAGACAACAATAACCAGGATTCTGCCGCAAAAAAGGTAAAAATATATGTCAATAAATGAACTTTTAATATAAATAGAGTAACGTGACTGACTTACATTCTATGCACAGCCTATATTACTAGAGCAAAAGACTTGAAATTTGCACACAATATTCTTCGATAAAGCTGCACAAAGAAGGGATAGAAAGCATCTGGAGAGCTTGAAATAAATTTTAAAACACAATATCGTCAACAAATGTAGGTACAGGTAGGTAAAGGGTTTACTAATGTTTCGACGAATAACGTTTGGCAACCTGTTTCATTTCGCAACTTTTCATTTCTCAACTGTGTAATATTTCTGAAACTGTAAATATTTCAGGATTTTTATAAAACTAACCTAACCTAACCTAAAGGGTTCTACACGATGGCCCTGAAATAAATCCTGAAATATTTACAGTTTTAGAGTTTGCGAAATGAAAAGTTGCGAAATGAAACAGGTTGCCAAACATTACGTTGCGAAAAGGCAGTACTCGCTGGTAAAGATTGATTTGTCTCTAAATAATGGCAAAATCTCATAAAGAGCTAGCCAATTTTTTATTATTCCACAAGAGAAAAGTTGCAGGTTAAAACCAGTTTCCAGTTAAAGTTCAATTCTTCTTAGACTCTAAAGTTTCATGAATACTCATATATCAATTGAAGAAGTTATGATGAAGACAAAATATGGTAAAGTATGGTAATCCTACTTCAATATAAAAACTATTCCTTAAATTTTATAAAAGAGACAAAATTTTCCTTCATACTTTAGTAATTTAATAAAACTTTCTAGCGACATACAGTTAACTTCTGGTATTTCACAGATGAGATAAACATAATTATGTCAGTCATCTTCATCAGCCCTTTGAAGATATTTAACGAAAGAAGACAAAAAGGTAGATGTCGAAAAAGGCAAAAATAAAAAGTCCTGAAGGCGTGCCGTAAAGGGGCTTCCCTAGCGACTTCGAGGGCCAAATTATTAATAATCTTACCTGCCTTCTAGATGCCAGAGTGAACGATGATTTATCAAATCGAAAATTGAGTGATATAATATTTTTGATCATAATCTTATTGGTTACCTAGCAAGGAGGATAAAATTGACAAAAAAAAAGATTGCATGATTGAATGTAAGTATTCGTGAACTGTAAAGCCTTTCATTACAAAAATATTTATTATAATTAGTTCGCAATTACAGAAAAGTTTTGGTTTTATATTATTGCACTTAAGCTGTAGTCATTTATTTAGTTTGTGTAAACAAACTCGTGAAAACTATGATGAAATTCTACCGTGTGAGTGTGTAAGTTTTTCGCGCTGAGAATACGGGACTTTAGATTTGCGAGCGGAAAAAACAATCGGCGCTTAAAATAAACAAGTTGCAGTTTTGGTTCTTTCTAGTTGGACAGGAATTTTATAGCGTGATTTGCATAAATACGGGGCGGCGAGTTTAACATGCGCACTTTGCTTTAGCGCAAACATGGCACTTTGTTTGTCAAACCCAGTGCTGCACGCGTACCTAGGGTTACCAAACAATTTCAAAATTTACAAGTGCCGGTCAAAACTGCACTGCACTAGTATTCTAGTACCAACCTATATGAAGTGCCATGAGATTTGAAGTGAATGATTTCACACTCAGAAGAACACACTACTCTACATAAAGAACTAATTGCATAAAAGGACAATAAATTAAATTTATCAGTGAATGTCAAAATTCCGCTGTCATTATTTAACATGTTCTTGTGTGCGTGACCTCAGTTCTAGTGACACTACCTACACCAAAATCAAATAACAAATCCCATATCCCAAGCAACGTCCCACGTCATCCCCTTTCTCACTTCCCAAAGTGGTGTTTGCTAGAGTAAATTTATTTTTCGACACCATCTAAAATATGGAAAAATGTGGAAAGTGGACTCAGTCCCGATAGAGAGTCAAAATCTAAACACATCCGAATAAATTCGAATAGGTGGTGGCACTGGTAGCCCATATGCCTGCACTCACCGCATAATGGATTCCAACACTAAAGCATACATTAATTGATAAACTTTAAGTGGCAGGCTTACATAGGTACCGCCCCTATACAATGGAAAGTTGCTAACCATTTTAATATGTATAGTCGAACCATTTCATTCCTGACACACCGTGGACCGTTCTCACAGCAAGCAATGCGATGTCACTATGACTTTTTCTACGAAAAGGGCCATGATTCAGTTGGTTCGATTGTACATATAGGTAATTTATTGAATCAGGCGTTACTTTGCGGAAGTCTATGTAAATGAACTACGAGTAATAACAACTCTTTTGCTCACCCGCGCCCTTTATGATAGCTACATCTACGTAACAATAAATGTTTGTTTATGCAGGTCCTCCACCTCCACACTATAAGAACACATCCAAATCATACAAACCCAACTATCACCACCATCACACTTTACTGACGTGTTTCGAACTGAACTAAGTTCATACTCAGAGCAACACAACATTCATCATGCTACCAGATGTTAAGATGTGTTAGTTAAGATGTTAAATCTAGTCTAGAAGTAAAACAATATCTAGAAGCGTGGTGAACAGCTGTGTTGCTCTGAGGATAAACTCTGATTGAGTTCTATCAGTAGCTGTACGTTTATGAAGTTAAACGGGTAGTGACTTTGTTTTTTGTTAAATCTTTAGATGTATAGGTATATAATATTTTGTAGGTATAGTCAGAATATGCGCAAGCTCGACTCCCACTTGTCAGGTTTTTTTAAATAGCCCCACTATTAAATTCCCTACTCATTAGTGTCTACTTTAACGTTATACTGAAAGGCGTCATTTTTTATACGACCTATTAAACAGTAACGTAAATGCTATTTACATAAATTAAAAAGCAAGATGCGCGCTGAAAAGGAGCCATTTTCCCACCCGCGGGCAGTTTATTTCGCCGCTGTCACTGGTCATTACGTCAGACTCAGGTAAAATATACTTATATCTAAGAAAACATAAATGTGCTTTTTGAATGGCAATTAATGAAGCCACTTTTGTTTTCCTGTTGAGTTCACAGTGGCGGCTGTGGTTAAATTAATTTATTGAAATAACTTCGTTTTGATTGATTGCAATTAATGAGTTTCAATAATTATAACGAGAGTTATAATTGGTATATTGTAAAGTGTATAGATTAAATAAGTGCTATTGTTCATTGCTAGTGCTAATGAATGACAAGAATCACAAGGTATGGTTGATATTTTGCCAACAAGTCCGTTTTACTACAAAATGTAATTAAAAAGGTAAATATCTATCTTCTATATGAATAAAAATGAATCGTATAATGTGTTGATAAGAGCAAAACTCGGGAACGGCTGGACCGATTTCACTAATTCTTTTTTTGTTGTGTTCGTAATTGTCAAGAGGTTTTTATGGAAAAAAAATATAAAAATGACAACGGGGGCGAAGCCGCGGGCAACAGCTAGTAATAAATAATAAATAATTTTCATGTCTTACTGCATTCCTTAAAGATTCGCAGTAAATCTCAATTTAGAATGCACTTTTATAACTTAACACGTCAACAGTAAATCAAATTCAACTTTTTCTTAATGAAATAAAAAAAGCCACAGTGGCCATGTTAGTTTTGCCAGTCGTTTAGCCTCGCCAGTTAGGGGCGCCCTGAAAAACCTCGCCGCAGTAATCTTAATTACATTGTGATCTCGTTACAGCCCGGCCTTAATTCATAATTAAATAGGGACGTGTCCTGCCCGCTTATTTATTTGCTATTTTATGGTTTTACGATTGCGTCGTCTTTTTTTCACTGTGCAAATTTAGACAGTGCCTTTTTTGCGGGCACCCTTTCTTCTCTGTCGCTCGGAATATTCATTTGGAACTCATAGGCGGAATGGCGACTCGTTTTAAAAGTATATTTTTTACTTTGCTCGTTGTATTGTTTGGAGAGCACCTTCTGTGAAAATATTCGCTAAAATATAGTATGAACTGGGAACGAGAAAGATTTTTATCGAAAAGAGATTTATCTTAGGGATATTGAGAGTTTTGGTAAACGTCGGACTGTTATTTTTAGTGTACCTACATGACATTACAAATGTGAAACTTTTGTATCTAAGCACTATTCTCAGTCTGGTACAACAATAAAACTTTCGAGTACAGTCGAACAAACTATATAAAGTACAAAGAGGAACCTTTGTGCTCCTAATGTCATGTTGACATCCCATACTTTTGTCAAGGGAAATTGATTATTTAAAGGTTCCGCCCCGGTACACAAATATGGTGTGTGTACCTACTATGTGTAATTGTGTAATGCACATCAATTTCGAAATCTAAGACACGTGACCGCAGTCAAACACACTAATCTACCTCAGCACCTTGAAGGTCATCAATGTCCAAATAAAGTAATTAATTACGTTCGGTATTTTTTCCTTATTCCGCTTACGTTGTCCAGTAAAAACGTGGCGACCTGCCCTGGAAAGATCAATCAAATCTGTGGATGGGTGCCCTCAACGTTACACCATTGCTTACAGTTTACGAGGCAGTCTTACGACCATCCTTGATCAGGTCTGAGAGGCAAAATATTTGTTTTTGTGTACAATGCACATATCTATTTAATGATGACTGACAGGAAAGCATAGTACTAAACTTATAATTAATTTGATATTTACGCAACACAGCTTAAGAATTTATGACATGAATTCCAAAAGTCTATAACTCAGCCATCCACCTCGTATTTAGGCCTATGTGCTTCAATATTCAAGAGCACCTATCTACTTAATCAATCATGATGTTATAAAGGTATTCATTGTATGGGCACTCTACATTTTACTACTAGTTTTAGGGCCACTAAAACCATTTGGCTATCTCATTTTATGGATTCCCACCACGGGCGGGCAAAATGATCCATTCAAACAAAACTTATGAAACAATTCCACACAATGTTTAGTTAAAAAGCTTGCTTATTTTCGATGAAACCAGTCTGTTTATATTGTTTCATTTTATTTCACTTAAACTTTGAATCTTAGGTCTTTGAATACTTATATTCAAACTTGGAGTCTTTTATCAGGTGCAATAATTTACATTAGAAAACTATTGGACCGATGAATGCTTAATTTAAGCGAAATTTTAATTGTAAAGTGTTTCGGTGGTTGAAGGAGTGCCACTATTAAAAGTTTGCCGGCACGAAGTTGTCCCTGGGCCCATTCCTATGCATGAATTAGCACTTGCCCGAGCTAGCCCGGCCCCACTCGCTGCTTCTTTAAATATACATTATTAACAATGAAACGAGGTTAATTAACGTTGAGCAAAACAAACTTCCCATTCCAAGTATTTGGAACTACTATTTGTACAAATTATTGTCAATGTTGGATTTAAGGACACAATTAAATTTGAATTTCCATTTTATCCTTAATTTATTGCTAACTCTAACCACCAACGGTTAATAATTTTAAATAAAAAAGTGAGTTTGTCTGAGGTCTGTCTTCTTCTGAATTTATGAAAAGAAAGTCGTGACTGACTGACTTATCAAATCTCAGCTCAACCCCTTGGACCTAAAAAGCTGAAAGATTGCATAAAGGCTGAAAGATTGCATAATATGATGTAGACAAGTAATAAGGACAAAATTTTAAACAATTCCCTCGGGATAGGGAATTCTGCTATAAGAACTAAACCGCAAGGGCAAGTTAAGTAGCTTTTGATATTCTAATTTTGATAAGTTTCGACGTTATGTTTAACGAACTAATGAGTAAAAGAAAACTTTCCGCACAGCAAAATGAACGGTGTGAAGTAAACCAGCTTGTTAGAAATCTACCACAGAAATACCCGTAATATGTAGGATTACAAGCAAGGCAATGGCTAAAATGATAAAGAACCGTTCGATGTAACTGCAAAAATAATAGTGGTACAGAAAGAGTTACATTTCGCAGTTATAAAAACAAAACAAAAGAAACGCATTCATATAATTAACCAGAGAGGCGAAAAAGTGGTTCTAGAAGACAATACAATAATACAGATATATTAATCATGTTATTAATACTTCGATGGTACCTATAAATTCATAGAAAAGTAACTGAAAACTTTTTAACTAGTTGCAATTGAGTATCGATGACTCCTTATAGCTTGGATATCAATATTCCACGACCGCCAATTAAAAGTTCAGGGTGCTTTAGGTTCAGGCAAGAGATTGCAACAGCCGATGCAGTTTTTACTTTTATTTTACTTCTTGTAAATACAGTATCCGTAAGGTAGAAGCGTTTTATTTTATTTTAGCGCCGTAAAAACTTTTTTTTTTGCAATCAACAACATCTTGAATCATTAAAAGTAGGTGATGATTTAAATTGCAACATTATCTAACTATCTTATACCGAGCCTTTACCCGCGGGTAAGGCCGCGGCTTCGCCCACATAAACCCTTAATCTGGTAGTCGAATTAAAATTTTGATATTTAACTGAGTTCCAAAAAAAGTATCGTGGTTTTTATTTACGCTGTATGACAAAGACTCATGCAACATTTAACGCCTCTTAGCGATTAAGCTTTTGGAATGTTACACGGATCCAGTGGTTGGAATTATATCGGGATAAAAAGTAGCCTTTTGTTTAGTTACAACAGTACAGTATTCACTCTGTGAACAACATGCAAAAGTTCTTTAATTAAATTCCTTAAATAACATGATTTGTGATATTTTTAGTAATGTCAGTGTTTCAAAAAATATACATGAATGTGCATAAATTATAAGCCTTCCTTTTATCCTTGTCCTAGTCGAGTAAAAAATATCTACTTACTTACGTGTGTAACAGTGAGCCAAACAGAAATTGCGAGCCTGTAATCGTGTGCCTAAGCCATCCGTCTCGCGAGCCTGGAAGGCTACTGAGAAAATCGAAAATCGAAGTTCCTATCGTACCGTCCCTCTCACTCTCGTATTAAATAACATTAGCGTCAGCAGGACGGCAACATACGAAGTTCGAATTTTGTACGTCGTAGTATATAAAGGGCCTGGCCTGTGCCGCAAGCCGATTACGGCTCGCTACGACGTGCGGTGTATTTTATCAAGACCTGGAGACTTCACTGACGTGCTCTTATTACGGCCACCTACAACGTTAAAAGATGTACGGAAAAATAAGGGATAGGTTTGAACCAATCTCTTCTAAGTCGTTACACTCTTGACAGAGTGGTCGGCGTCGGTTGAGTATCACATACACACACGCGAAAAATATCGTTGCAATAAGAGTTGATGTACGGTGGAACAAATTAAATTGGGACCCAGGGTGGAACCTTTTAATAATTAATTTATGATTTCCTTGACAAAAGTATAAGATGTCAACGTGACATTAGTAGCACAAAGGTTCCACCCTGGGTCATGATTCAATTTGTTCGACTGTACTTAGCAAATTTATTTCTTTTGTATCTTTTAGTATTCAGTTTAAATATTTGTCTCCATGAATATTGAGTGCAATTGTAATTGTATTTTAGACACTGAAATTGTTTCCATAATGTATGTTAATTTCCATTGGGTTGTTTACTATATGTAATTGTACCGAATTAATTAAATAAATAATCAGTAGTACCTTTATGACGACCTTCTTGGTAAAATAGTGTGGTGATGCCTTGTCTTCCACACCGCAGTGCTGGAGTCTGAAGTTCTTAGTTGGCAATATTTCAATCATTTATTGATTATCACCCGTTTTTTTGGTACAATTCGTCACAGGTTTAACTGTATTTATATTCGCAACGTATTCAGTTGTGATTGAAATAGGTACTTACCCATTTTTCTACATAAACCACTTGTCATTAAGTTGTAAGAATAGACGTGCGAAGACGCAACAATGAAGGATGATTCCCGTCGGGTCATTAACACATCAGCGACGAGATGAGATCGTTAATGACGGCGTGCAGCGGAGGCGGCCAACTGAGAAATAGTGTTTCAATAAACATGGCCCGCGCAATCACCGGGAAAATTGACCGATTCCGGGATCTCTTCCCAGGAAAATGTCACACGGGATCTCCTTTTTTTCTATCCCACCGACCCAGACAAGATTTAATATTTATGGATGAAATGTGAGACCGAGCGAATGATTTAAAGTGCCTGATGTGGAAATGGTTCCTCGCAGATTTTCTGACCCAGCGAAAGTAATGTCTTTCTTTACGTTTTACGTACCACTTGTTTTCTTTCGCGTTCCCATGTCTTGAGAAAATACCGAATCGTACCCTGTAGGTAGGCGAGCGTGTTCCACGATTTATTTTTTCCCTTTCGCAAGCTTGTTTGGAAAATATTTTTACTTGTTTACTTACGGCGATTTGGTTCCTTTGATGTCGATTGTCACAGGATTCAGAATATACAAACAAAAATATTATGTCTGTGTACCTTTTTTACTAAATGGTATCTTAGAAAAGCTTGTGCTCAGCGTAAGTAGGTAGTGAAAAAGCTTTCGTGTTTTAATGCATAATAATCATTTCGTACGAATACAATTCTGAACGGTCTTCAAAAAATCAACCCTTACAATAAGGTTTCCGCTGTTTTGAATTTTCCTCTCAATTTTGTCGAACCAGCTGCTCGCTTTGTCTGAACCTAACAATGTCGAACTAATAGGCATTACACTCATTTGTTACACCTCCACGCTCCGCCGCTGGCCAAAGACGGGCCCAAAAAAGCTGAATAGATAGTTCACAACTGCTCCGAACACGCCGAACTTTGGAGCTTTGTTACGATATCTGATGGTTTGTATTAACAGACGTCGTTGCTACAAAGACTTACCTTTTCTAATTTCATAATAAACGAACTTAAGAAGCGTCGATAGGCTGTATTCACCTCATAACAGCAATAATGAACGAATGGGTTATTTTTTACCTCGACAGAAAGTGAAGTGTCGCGCCGAGCTACAATATATTCGGGCTTCAGTTCGGGCCGCCGTAATCAAAAGGCTCTCCCGGGAACAATGGCGCCCACATAGGGGTCGGCCCGATAAGCCTCGACAATTATACTACATCGACTTTTCAATTATCCAACCGGCTCTTCCTCGCGAACAATGCTAGCTTTATTTATGTACTGACATTAAAACGGTCATTTCTACGCCATTTAGACACGCGCTCACTTCGACTTTATCTGCTAAACACGCTTCACACGTATTCGTCAGAAGACTTTCACTTATATACCTACGGGATTATCACGATTAAAAATGCAAATTGGTAGCATTAGAAAGAAAGAAAATGTTTATTCGGCATAGCAATGACAATTATCAATTTACTCTCTTTTCAAATCTAAAATTTACGAAGCATTATGCAAATCAAAAAAACCCTTTAATGACCACTTTTCTAATGCCGCTTCTTAAAATTAGAAACCGTATGTCATCATTGTTTTTGTTATTGGTGTTCTACCACATTACAGCATTTTTAAACCCATTTTCTTGTCTTTATGCGAAACAATATACTTTGTTAACAGGTGAAACTGGAACAGAATGTGGGCAAGCCGTCCCGCGTCATCCACATACGAAACATACCCAACGAGACGACGGAGGCGGAGATCATACAGCTGGGCTTGCCCTTCGGCAGGGTCACTAATGTGCTCGTGCTCAAAGGAAAGAATCAGGTCAGTTTCTTTATTGTACAGTTCACAAAACCTACGCAATTGATAGACTTAATGCAAATGCGTCTTCTTTCTCAGCCACAATACACATCAACAAAATATAGCGCTGTCCATTGGAGGACAATTTTGCCAGTGTCTAGTAGGTTTTGCCGTTGTACGGTAAGGCTGGCTTGGTGTTGACAGCTATATTTATAATCAAAAATATTTAATACTAATTGATACTAATTTGGTGACAAAACTTCGTGTCGTGACCCCGCTGAGTCACCGTCCCCGAGTTTTGTATAAGATGCCTCTCTTTGCCATGGTACTTTGGGCCTGTGCCCAGGGACCCCACAATATACGGAGACTATGGACAAGGGGCCCAATAAAGGCCGGACTATTTAAAACATCTAGAGCCTCCAATGGGTTTCTTTTTGATGACACTTTAAATTTAGTTTATAAATTGTACCTAGGTTTTTAGTTATTACTAAAAATAGTCTGAACTGAAAGGCGGAGTCTAGCCTTCCTTCACTGAGTGGCCACAAACAATGGACCTCAAATTGAATACACTAGCCGCGTCACCGCATCAACCTTAATATACGGCGTTTTAAAAACAAAAGAACTTTCGCCTGGCGGTAATTACTAATTACGAAGCCTTAGGATCCTTTTAGTTACATTTCATTTGCAGGACGCAAAAGTAGTCATATTAGTTGACATAAAATAAATTAGGAATGAAAAGCTAGCATCAACTTTCAAAGGAATTACCGGCTGTCTGTGGCCAAATTAACAAATATATATCAATCAATCAATCAAATACTTTATTTTAAATAAAAACATGGTGTATAAAATAGGTCTTAAATATTATCAGGTTTCACATGCTCTGTTGCTAGGACAACACGTAAAATACAATTTAATAAAATTAACAAAATAGGTAAAAATATGAATATAACATTTAAATGTCAAGATAAAAATAATAAGGCTTAATAATTATATAATTTACAAAATAGAATGTCAATTTTAAATTACACCAAATTACTAGCTTACATAATTATATCACTACTCAATATCATGATTTGAAAATTCTTCTACAGAGTAAAAGCATCTGTCTATAAGCCAGTTTTTGAGACACTTCTTGAAAGGATTTAGAGGTAATTTTTTAAATTTATCAGGCAGCTTATTGAATATGGTAGGCACATGGTAGGGTATAAATTAAATTTTCAAATCATCAGACAGATGTTATTATGTATGAATCGCTATTGTGTGTCCCGCGAACGTGTATTTAGTTATGCTGTACTGCCCATTAAATTTTCAAAATTTCATCATTATCATTGTACAACGCACGCACTTAGTTATTTACAAGTGAATCAAATAAAAGCGCGTTGAAAAACGACAAATTATAAAAAAGTAGTTCTCTTGTTTCAACGCAAAAAGATAACAATCACGTCCTCGAGCTCAATATATGGGACGCGCGCTTCGAACGGAAGTACAACAAGTGGGCGGCTCGACTCGTCCGCAAATAGGCCGCTAACTATTGTACCGGCTACCTACTTAGCTTTTTACATAGCTAGAAACAGAAACACAGCCAAGTAGGTTGCATTGACTGCATCATTTGTTACATGCAGTTTGGAACTTTCACGCTTTTGCCATGGTCATGGAACAAATAGGTTATTTAATTTGTTGTTTATATTAACTGTACTATATGTAGAACTACATAGCACAACCGATTCCAATCGTTTAAAAAAATTACCCCATTTTTTCATACAAAATTTTAAGAGTCAGTTTAGTCACGCGTAATACTGAGTGTATGAAAAACGTCGCAAAACTGACGTTTTTTTGAGGATATTTTTTTAAACTATCGGAATCTATTGTGCTCTTAATTTAGGATAGGAAACCCATATTTTTTCCGAAATTAAAAAAAAGAAATGGTAAACTATTTTTTGAAAACGTATAAATACTACAAAGATTAGTTTACGTAGCTACCTACGTATTAATTGTACTCGTAGTAGTGCTACGACAAATGATCGCTACGCTGATATCGCTACGTCTATTTTGCTACGGCGTAGCACGTGAACAAAAAGCTATTTTCTTATTTTATCTACACATATGTCATAAAACTTCTATAATGCGTTTGAAAACCTGATAATATTAATTATATATGTAATAATAACATCTATTTTATTATTACAATATAATTTCAAACATATCTCAAAAACAAAGCAATTTTGATTGAAGCTCAATTTTAATATCACTAGAGATGAGGTTTCATTCAAAATGGAATGTCAAATGTAAGTAATTTTGTAAATCTCGCACGTTACTTGATATCGAATATCGAACCATGTTAGAGTAGCAGCCGTGTCCATGAATTAAAAAAAAACTATGGTTGCGTGATAAGCATTTTTTTTATTTTAGCTTGTCTTGTTACAAAGATTTTCTTTTGTATTCAATATGTGTGAAGATAAAGCAGTGTACATATGTAATTGTACATAATTACGCATCATGTAACTATTATTTAGAAACTGTATTATTTGTTTGTTTAATAATAGCGTCCTATCAAATGTCTAAAGTTTAATTCTGAATATAAGCGCATCCAATTCTAAATTGAAGTTTAAACTGAATATGAAATTTTAACATCGTGCACTGTAAAGTAATACCGTATATACACTGGTCTAAAAGCGTAATCCTAACCCGAAAAAAATTAGAACCTATACGCGAGCCAGCAAAAATACTTCCGCGTATTTTTATTACCGCTTTTATTACCTAGGTTCAAAGCTAAAATGAGTTTTAAAACGAATTCAGCTGTTCTAAATACCTTGGAATCAACCATGATCATTAATTAATCATCGTAGTGCAGAGGATATTATCGCCGTTTGTAGTAATTAGACATTGTTGTACAATGACTACACGTCATCATTGCCCCCAGTTAATTTAGTATTCCCAGTACAATACAGCTCCGACAAGGACACAATTAGTCTAAGGGTTATTCTTATTAAGAAAATATCTTGCTTCAGAAAAACGCACCTTCTCGACTGCTCTGAATGTTTAATTTTGGTATTTTTCATGGACTACAATTCCTTTATAAAAATCATTTTCCATCTTACATCTTTAAACAAGTGATTCTTGTGTATTTTTTATATATTTATTTACTTATATTCCTGGGATCTCGGAAACAGCTCTAACGATTTTGTCAAAATTTGCAATAACATCAGTAATTTCGAAACCATCGATATTCGATAACTGTAGGTCTAGCTGGGGTTCAAATATAGGTCAGATGAGACTCAGTTTTTATTTTATAAAACGTAACTATATAGTCAGAAAAAAAAACGATTTAACAAAAAAACTCCGAGAAAAGATACTTCTATGATATAATACATGTTATTTTTAAATTGACCTTCAATATAAAAAGCTGTACACATTTTCTTTCCAATATGACAGTGAATAAATTCGTGATTTGACCCCAAGCGCGAGATTGCATCTGAAATCATATTTGGCGGAAATTAAGGGGACGGGAACATCTAAAATAAATTTCAATTTGGGTCAAGAGGAGCTCAATGAATATCTTTTATCGGTGTTCCAACTTAAAATTGAATAAAGGTATTATTATTTTATATTTCAGTTATAGAATAACAGGGGCCCATCTTTTTACTCAACTGCCCAAAGGAGGGTTATTGGTAAGAACAAGATTTTCAGATCCGGACAGGAACAAACGGAATCTTTTTAATTAAAAAATTAGGTATTTTATGAGCTGAAAATAGCATCGGAAAGTGGTGGAAAACTAGAGAGTAGTAGAAAGTACTATTTATATATATTTTTACAGTTTCGTACATAAAGGGTGACAAATAGAATCCTATTATTGCCGCTACGTTGTCTGTTTTTCCGTCTGTCTGTTCATCACAGGGTTATCTCAAAAATCGTAATAGATAGACAGCTGAATTTTATACATAACTAGGATAAAACTATCCTATATAATTCGTAGGTTCTGAAATTATCTTCATACCAAATATTATCTTATAAGTCAAAGATTGGTGTGAAGAGGTAGGAGACAGACTGACAGTTATTTTTGTTTTTATAATTTTAGTGAGGATGTGTAGTAATATTTCTATATTCATAGATTTGCGAGTTTATTTTTACGGGTGTGTACTCTACCCAAATATAAAATAAGTGTGTATTATTTGGTTAGTGTCGGACTGTTTATTTTGCGAGGAAAGACAACGTTAGTATAATTTCTAATTTTCGTGTGTTTTCAACGGCACCATCAATATTGTTTTACATTTGAAATGCATGAGATGAGCCGCACGGGTCGCATGCGTCGCGATCTCCGGCGGCCTGCGACACGAGTCCGAGCTTGTTTAAGACGACATCCGGCTGCTTTTACGGCGTGTTTTACGTCCAAACAGCCGCAGACAACGTGCAATGTGAAATTTACGATTTCCCGCTGACAAATTAAAAACAAGTTAGTTTACAGCCGAGAGATAAAATAATAAAAAGGAAAACCTATTACGAGGTAGACGAGAGGCTGCGACAATGTTATCCCGTCTAATAAATAGCTTGTATGACATCCGCCTCGTGTGTCCCGGCGTGAAGGAGAACAATCTCTCTTCTGGTAAAAGAAACAAGTTGAATCCCTTTTTATGAACGGTTACGGTGTTTTTGTAATAATTTGATTTTTGGTCTTCATATTTATTCAAAACATGCTTCACTGCAATAATAACAAGTTTTTTTCAGTTTATTAAAGTTAACGACTTATTTATATCAACTCGAAATCGGGAATGGATCTACTAGTTTAACTTGCTTTGAGGCCATAGTTAAAGAAGTACGGCGAATCATTTTTATGTTAATTTTTTTGTGTGCATTTGCTAGAGCGATAAAGGTGTATTTGTAAAGGCCTAATTCTCATACAAATCTAACTACAGTAATATTTTACAAGACCCCCTGTGTCCAACGTGTCTCGTGTCACTTGAAACTGATCAATTTGGAGCAGCCACTCCACATGCGGGGTGAACTTTAATACTTTGATGGTCCGGGAGAGGTTGATTTGTAAAGAGTATCGTAGTTAACGGTAATTGAAGCTCTGAGGGTCTAGTTACAAAGGCATATATCAGTCGAGAGCTAGACAAACAGCGACATGAGTGAGCGCGGACAATCGCCTACACTCTCTATGATTAAAGCGAGAGAACCATTGACATTATTTTACAGGTATGATAGACTCGCGTGCGAAATAGTTTTACAATTAATTAAGACGTATCTTTTGCTGGTATCGTCACCATTATTTTTCGGCATCCTATCTATTGTCACATTCGTTTTTTGTTTAATTCTTATTTTGTTTCAATCTGTATTCGTCACCTTATTCGCCTTGTTTGTTTTTTATCATGGTCTTCCTTGGACTGATTCCTTGTTTGTTTTTCGTCTCTTATATATAGTTAGTTATTTTTTCGGTGCTGGTCGTGACCATATTTGTAGGTAGTCTCTTTCGTTTTTGGTCGCATTTCTAAGTAGGTATCTACATGAGATTAGTTTTTCGTCTCATTCGCTGTTTCTGACTACCTATCTTTTCTCATAATACTTAAATTACAATTTTTGCCAATGAGGTCGAAAAAAGGGAGGTTAATAATGAATTTTACCAAAGATAATGACGAATAACGAACGAACATGGTGAATAACGAATGAATGACGAATATAGAATGAGACGAAATAAGACGTAAATTAACAAAAGACGATTTTTTTTTATTTATTTAAAAAGAAAGAAAAAAAGAAAGAAAGAAAGATGACATTTATTCACTAACACACAAGACCCACATACACAGCAAAATAGGATAAGTACCCTATTTTCATAGCATTACTAAGACTCTTCATTTCTCGTACAAGCAAAATAAAAATTATGTACCGGATGACCGATGCCCGCCCAAAAAGTATTTTTGAATTTCCCGTGTGCTTGCATTGCACCGCTGCGTATTTGTTTTTTTAATTAGCATCACGCAAATATTCTATTTAGCCTGCGGCTTTCTGCGGCTTGTAGCGGTGTATTTTGTACATTGGTCAGCCATATTCAAATGCCATAAGCAGGATTCTGCGGTCGTGAATGGTAAGCCCGTGTAATAGAACACTGATACCACTGAATTTAATATGAAGGTAGGACCTATGGAAACTGAACATTAATGCTGCCTTTGTTATGAGATTGTGGGGGCGAAGATTGTGCCAATCCGATTAAAGTGCAACAGAGCACAAAAACGCATCTCGGAGCGGTAAGGAATTAAGACAGTTCTGTTTACGGTACGCCTATAACGGAATTTACGGAAAATAATAAAGCCACTTTTTTTCTTAAGGCTCTTTGGCACATATCTACAAACGTGGTTTTGGCAAACACAACTCGACACATGATCTAATTATTTTTATTTATGTGACAAAATCGTACGACTACGTAGTTTCAAAAATTTAAATGACACCTTACCAATTAGCTGTCACTAAGTAAATTTACATAGAGAAATATAAAATTGATTAAATTTAACAGAGAAGAGTTTATGAGGCTCCAATACATTAGTACCTATAGGTAAGGCCTGATGACTTCCATCGTCTCTCTTTCTACACCGAACGACCAGGCATGGGAAGTGACTTTACCTTTATATTATGGTCATTTGCTTTACTTCATCCTTTACAATGCGGAATTATATAAAGAATGAAAATTAACTTTCGTCGTTTGTTTTTCGGTATTAGATACAATAATTAACAGCTATTCAAGACCAGGCTTAGGTTAATACTGATCCAGTGAGCTACATCTGCATTTACTAGAGGTCTATCGCTGGTCAGTTTAAAATAAAAAATAAAAAAACAACCTTAATGTTGCATTTAAATCTGAATTTTATTTTTATTACATATAATTATCTCCTTGTTCTTAGGCTTTCCTTGAGATGGCGGAGGAGATATCGGCCGTGGCTATGGTGGCATACTTCGGCGGCTGCGTCGCCCAGCTGCGCGGGCGCGCCGTTTACGTGCAGTTCTCGAACCACAAGGAGCTCAAAACCGACCAGACGCATAGTAATGCCGTAAGTAAATAGATTCCGCTTCCGATTGTTTATAAACAAGTGTTTATCAGTGGGGTGACCTGGTAACAACTCTATTCCCGTCTATGTTCAACGAAGTTTAATGATCTCAGTAATGACAGGTATATCTAATAGCAAAGGTACATACGTACTATCGAACCAACTGAATTCGTGACCCAAAGTGGAACCCCTTCATAGAAAAGGAAAAAAGAAGGAATAGGTAAATGGAAAATAATTATGACACACAGGTATTATACGAACGATCTGTGGTGAGTCAGAAACCAATAGTTCAAAAGTACAATAATAGACAGCGAGATATTGCATACGAGGATTATTACCTGACTTCACGTTCACTAGCCGCTTTAAAGTAGATCATGTGTATTTTTGCTTCGTGTTGAGCAACGAAACTCTATACACCATGCTACTAGTCTAAACTAAGTAAGTAATTGAACAGCGATCAACGTTATTCATAGGTCAGATAGTTTCAAGTTAATTTATGATAGTTTGGCATTCTGCTAAACTGTCAATTTTAATTTTTGTATAACTGTCGGGCTAACAGTTATTTTTCATTTATTTACTTAAGTATTTTTACTTATTTATAATTTTTGTAACTGTCAGTAACTTGTTATTACGAGGATGATTAGTTGTTGCTAAGATAATATTAGATTAGCGCATTAGCAATAGGTATGCATTAAGCCAGTGGAAGTGCGGGAGCGGGCACAAAACGTACATTTGCACTAATGACGTAACGACAGTTCAATTAGTCCTATTACAACCTACAAGCAGATTATCGTACGGTATGCGATCGGGCGTTAAGGCCGATGTTACCAATTGGGAAATTTAACCCTCCGGCTGTGGCCTGCAGCCGACCTGTTAATTTAATCTTTGTTAGGGGCATCAAGGTCCCACAATTTAGATAACAGTATTCAATAAGCCCGTACGACGCGCCGGGACTCCGCGAGCGACGTTGTTCGGATTTGATTGAGTTACCAAACTATGACTGTTGTCTGTCTATCCTCGCTGATAATAGGTACGTGAGTGTTGTAACTTTGCTGTACATACATACCATAACGTAATAATATTATACCACATATTGGTGGAAGTAAAATCTTCGACGAGGCCGATAGCGTCTGTTTACGATACTAGAAAGCAATTTATCGGTTAGATACAATTTCTATCTTGAATTTTTATTATCATTTTCTTGTTAGGTAATGATAAATATTCAGCAAAATTAATGAGAATCATTTTAACAGCTAAGCTTAGCTTATGAACGATCAATATATTTTTATTACGCCGCAGTACCCCAGCTAGCCATAATTGATAGGGGCTTACGCGCTGACCGGTGTGTACCTGGTAAACTAATAATGTTTTATAATAATAGTGATGGGCCCTTAATTTGTTATAGCCCCGGCTCGTCTCGAACCCATCACAATAGGATGGGAGATCAATATTTTCGGTAACAAAACACCCAACGGGAGGATTAATTAAGACGCTTAATTAGTTTCATTTACCCACGAAACCTATCAAAAACAACCCTCAGGCGCTGATGTTTGATTATTTCCAGCGGTAAATGCTTTTTATCCAAATGAAATCCAATCACGGAAATGCAATCTACCGCTATTTATACAACATTAATTTAAACGAGTGAAATTATGTTAGTAGGTACTTGTCTTGCCCGCAGCTTTGCATGCGTAAAGTACTACAAATACCAGTTGAAATAAAATTCTGGGATTTCGAAAAAAAAATACGAAAAACGTTGCATACAAAACTCCTGTGCCCAACTTTATGACCCAAAACGTAGCGAATTAAATCGGTTTCGGGATTTTATTTCAATTTCCTGTGAATGACGAGATAAAAATTAATCTACATGTCCAATCGTCTCCATAACCCATAAGGGTTTAGAGATCTTCTAATAGTATCAACTTAGCTGATGTAGAACTTACTAAATACTTAAAAAATACAAAAATTACCGGAAATCGTATGAATTTAGTTAAGTTAATTGTAATTATTCCACAACAAAGACGCTTATTATTAACGTAAGCTGTGCGACAATATTAACACATACAAATGATTAGGCAATGTGATAGTATAATAGCTTGTTTGATCTGATTGTCAACATCACAAACAAGCGAGTCAACATCCTGGCTAATTAATATAATTATTAATTCAAAATAGATACAATGAGACGTCTTATGTATATTTGTACAACGCCTTAGTATACTATACGTTAAATTTGCCAAGTACCGCAAAAGCATAAACACATAGCATTTTCGTAATTAAGGAGGCGTGCAGGTGCCTACGCTATACAAAGCGACTTAAGTAATATTTAGTTAGATACACGCTCAGCTTTATACCTAGTCCACACTTTGCTAAAAAAAGAAATATAGTTATAAATAATCTTAAATCGTATCAGCTGTTAGTCATTCACTTCCGTGTTATTTAAGCACAAATTTCAGTCTTACCTGAGGCCGTCTTGCATCACTGAAGTGCAGTTACTCTGTCCTTCATTATCGATATGTCGGCGGCCGATCGTAAAATCCGCCAGATCACGAAATTCCTAGGCATATCGTGAAATGCCGCCATTTCATGAATTGGCTAAGGGACATCCGCCATATCGTTCAAATCTCACCGTTTAGCGATTTGCCTAGTGACGTTTAGGCAGATCATGAAATTCCTAGGCATATCATGAAGCGCCGCCATTTCATGATTTGGCCAGTTTAGGCAGATCATGAAATTCCTAGGCATATCATGAAACGCCGCCATATCGGTTCTGGCACTTCGCCGGCCGCTGCCGCGGCACGCTCGCTTCGCTCGCTCGGCTCGTGCGTCGTGATCACAATTAATACTAACCACTCCTCGCTTCGCTCGTCGTACCTAAATTTTTCTATATAAATAAATAACAACTAGTGAATACTTTATTTATCAACAAAATACTAACCTCTAAAATACGGGCAGACGTCCATGGTTTTTTCATATTGTGCACAGAATCAGTTTGATTCACATAAAAAGAACGGAGCTGATGTTCAAAAGCTTCTTTTGCACTTCTATTTTGAATTCAATCACTAGTTTCGGTTTAAGGATAATTTTGTTGCGACGCCGACATTTTTCACGCGCTAAACAAAC
This sequence comes from Choristoneura fumiferana, assembly GCF_025370935.1. NCBI lineage: Eukaryota > Metazoa > Arthropoda > Insecta > Lepidoptera > Tortricidae > Choristoneura > Choristoneura fumiferana. The sequence continues at coordinate 4,514,859 of NC_133483.1, forward strand.
ACGACCGGTCAGCTGGTCACGGCCGCCATTGCATACACAGCGCCACCAGTGGCCAAAAAAGAAACTATTTTACGATGTGCCCGGTATAGAGCTAGGAATATCGTCGAATGCGTTGCTCTAATCGATCTGCCGTATTATTTCTCAGGCACATCGTGATATGCCTGGCCAACGTTTAGGCATATCATGAAATGGCGGCGTTTCACGATATGCCTAGGAATTTCGTGATCTGGCGGATTTTACGATCGGCCGCCGACAGATATACTAATGAAGGGCGATCCGACTCGGAACGCAATCGACCGCATAATTGTACCGCCTGTTAGGCTGCGGACCGATTTTATTGTTATATGAAACATAACGTAAACCATAATGATGCATCGTTTAATATTCTGAGGACAATTGTTTGGGACATGATAGGCTATAGCCTTCCTTTTCAGATATAAACAATACATCCGACAACACACCTAATTTTAAAATAACTAAATTTGACGGTTTAAAATAAACTTCAACTAAGGTGGGTAGGTATAACATAAGCATTAACAGTTTAAAGAATAGTCTCCTCTCCTCACATTCGCAAGACAGATTTCACGGTCCTTAGTGTATCGATACCCGACGGCTCGTACGCAGCGAAGCGTCACTATCAAATAATTGCGCGACTATGATTCGACGCGTGTCTTCCTTCCGACCCGACAGTCGGCACTCGCTTAGTAATGATGTGACTTGGGAACCTACGATATCAATACATCATTATAATTGTTCTGTTGTCTGCCAGCGTTTCGAGATCGCTGAATTTTATTTTTGGATTTCATATTAATACTCGATGGAAAAACGCAAACGGAAGAGGTCTATGTAAAAAAATAACAATCAAAACTCAGATTCGCACTTGAATTATTCTTAGACGCAAAAATATATTTTTTTAAATCTGTAGTGATACCTACATTAACAAGTTATCTGAAATGCAATCTTATTTTAAGCACTTAGGTCCTCGCAGAACCTTCAGGCTTAATACTTTTACTATTTTGTGCTTCAAAGCAAGCCTTAAGTGATCCAAAACAAAAATCAAGACTCGTATAGTCTGATTCCTAATCAACTTTAAGTTTACTTATTTTACGAGCAAAAGTAGAGACTTCTACTTAAGCGTGCGGAGCTTTTAAGTGCTGGAAAATATTTATGAGCTTCGCTATGTAGGTATGTTATCAAAGGATCATAATTACGAAATTAAATCGTCTTAAACCATTTTGAGGATAATTTAGTCTAGTGCCTTTGTCACAGATTCGGAATGTCTTTGTATTCGTGCACTATTAAAACTTATAATGAGGGGTCGGACAATAAACTGATAGGCGTCGTTATAGGCTGTCTTCAAAATCTTAGTTCGACATTCGTTTGATAGAACACTTACTAAAAATGATTTCAAAGTAACTTCACCTCGTATATTCATTGTTTCAAGTCATGCAAGTTAATTTGATCTATTTCCAGTGACAAAATAGGTAGGTTGAATGAAAATTTAAGTACAGTCAGCAAAAAAAAGCTTCTATTAAAAGTGAACTTTTCTCAAAAACTTTTTCATGCAAAAAATTGTGTTTGTCACATAGGTTAAAAAATGAGAATAATACTTAATGCTAGCATTAAATAGGTTGTACAATCAAGGGTATAAATATGTATACATCCGTAGCGTTAAATATATGTTACATCGACCTTTGATCAGAGTCATATATAGATAGATATTTTTGACATCTTGGTAACGTACATTTATGACCTTGACTGTCACATTCACACTTTTTAATTTAATTTAATTTTCATTTCCATAAATACCATTCGACAACCAGGAGTGAAAAAAATTGGACCTAGATTAAGTAGCGATGCATATTCAAAGAGCACTTTAAATGCAGTGCTTTGATCAATCATGCGATGCGAAAGGTTTTTGTGGTCGTTGAATGGAAGTCGGCAAGAGCGGGCGAAGTATTTTGTGACGTCGCCTGAACATCTGCCAGTGGCCGTCTGAAAGATTGCGCGTTCAACAAATAAGACCTTTTAAATAACTCCAGACCGCCATACTTGAAAAACGGCGTATTTCGAAGTTATTTTTCATAAAACCACATCTTCGTAGTGGATTGTGGAATTGAAGTGAAATTTCAAGTAGCTGATGCATTAGCATATTGCTAGATAATCCATTCCGTGCACCGCGGATCCAATTTTTATGTTCACCATTAACAACGAAACCTGGGTAGGTCTGCCTTTTTAGCCGTGGCACATCTATCGTTCCTATTTAACAAAAGACAAACGTGCCAAGGGATATGTGACACAGAAAAAATAACAAGAAATGTAGGGGCAAGTCAACGCGAATTTGTACCGGAGCCTTTGCCGTCGGCGCCAGGCTTAGCATGACACGGTTAAAGCCTTATTTTTGTGTGGCCTGCCCGCTTGTCAGACTGGCGTCGGGCACAAAGCCATGTGAAAATATAGGATCAAAGAGTGCCGCGCCCCTGCGCGCGATCGTTACGTCCTTCTTGAACAACTCGCTCCATTCGACGTACTTTTTTACTCGAAATAATGCGTTATTCACACTCAATTTTATTTGAACTCTCGGGAGGTTTGATGTGCAGTTCGTAGGTTATTTTATTGATTTGACTGGTGCTGTTTATGTTCTTCTTTTCTTATTAAAGAACCTGTCATAAGAATCAAGTATAAACAGATTACACGACACGAGGCACCCAATAATATTCTGACGCTAGCTCCACCCTAATACTTATTTACCCTCAACAAAATCGTTGGTATACTTACGGTTTCCTTATGCTCAAATGTATAAAATAAATCATGAAAGTAAACTAAGCGATCAATAAAATGATATCCCAATTTGAAAATTTTGTAATATGAATTACAAAATGATTACAAAATTATGAAAAGTCTTGAAAATTTTGTAATATGAATTCTTAGTTTCGAGAGAACTATAGGTAGGTATAATTTTCCGGGATAAAAACTACCCTATTTTCTTCTCTGCGTCGATTGGGTACTTATAGCGCTTTCAACAAACAAACATATTAATTCACGCATTTAAAATATTTGTAAAGATGTTCTCAAACTATATGCGACATTGTGTTTTTCCATGAAGTACGATCTAGAAAAATTCATGGTTTATGTACCGCTGTTGATTGATTTCTTTATCTTAACAAACAACTAGCCGCAGCTGACCCTACAGGATTGTTCGGTACAACCGTGACGCGGTCAATGTTATCTCTCACCCCGGAACAGCCTCCGCGTACGCAAGATAACTCCCTCTCAGTATTAAGTTTCATTATACCCAGAGTTATGAAAGGTTACTCGACATGTTTATTTTTGTTACGTGACCGTAAATATGGGGGTATTCATCTACTTATTCTGTGTTGTTATTTATTAAAGCTGTTAACGTTGCCGTAATTAGAAATGGTTAATATTTGTAAAAGTAATTATACCCGTTAGGTATCTGTCGTAGGTATCTTTCACAGTTGTGTTTATAGATGTCAGTATCAGATGTATCCTAAGGACGAAATCACAAGCAACATTCTATATTAGATGGAGAAACGATTTCTTTTAACGGACCTCTTTATTAGCTTATCTCAACGTACCGTTTGTGTGAGAAAAAAAAACAGATAAACGAATTTCGAGATTTAAAAGTTTAATTGAAAAATATTATTTGCCTAAATAGTTACCTTAATTAATAATGCCTATTTTAAAAAAGTCTGACACACTGCCTCATTTTCCATCTACGAAATTAGGCTTTGCCCTCAACCTCAACCGCGATGTCTATGTCATTAAAATAACCTGTGCAAAATTTCACCTTTCTAGGTTCCAAGGTTTTTGAGCGTTGGGAAGTCAAGACTTTTCTTTTTATTAAGATACCTATTGTACGTAGATTATGTTCTTACTTGTGTGTTACAATAGCCAAAGTTGCCTAAAGACAACTTCATTTTAATACAGAAAACATTTGAAAAAGTCTTTTGTTTTTAAAAAATACACAAACGCGACTATCCCAGCTTGCGTTAGCAAAGCAAACAGGGTTACCATAAAAGTAAGATTTTTCCATGGTTCCAGTCGGCTTCGGCGCAGGCGGCTCTGCAGGCAGCGCAGGTCATATCCAACAGCGCGGGCGCGGCGCTCGTGGCCGGCGCGGGCGCGGCGCTCCAGCCCGCCAACGGAGGCACTGAGATACAGGTATATTGCCTTCTCTATTACACGAATGTGATGTAGAAAGAGGAGTTGATTAGTTAGACACGGTGCAAACTTACACCCTTTTGAATTTTTCTTCACTACTTTACTTATGTTAGAAAGTAAAATGCAATTTCTATATCAAACTACTTTACAGCCTCTATGGTACCTACTTCTAGTTGTCTCAAACACTTTAAATTTGGTATGAAGGATGCTCTTATAGCACCATCAATAAGAAGTCTGAAAATCTTAATTTTTTCATACTTATGTCTATTTCAATGACCAACTTAGGGATCTTTAAAAAACGAACATATCAGTCTCTCAAAGGGCCGGCAACGCACATGTGATACTCCTCGTGTTGGCAGGTGTCCATGGGCGGCGGTGATTGCTTCCCATCAGGTGACCCGCATGTCCGTTTTCCCTCTTTTATATAAAAATATATATATGACTCCACACTGCGTAAATTTCGCTTAGGACAGGGGCTCAGCTAATATTGGATATTTTGTACGGAACCTGCAAATTTTAGCGGATCCATCACTGGACCGGTTTTTTAAAAATTAAAAAGAGCGTGAACGATGAAAATCAAAAAGTAAACCCTATTACATATATTATAAATGCGAAAGTTTGTGTGTGTGTATGTTAGTTACTCCTTTACGCTAAAACGAGTGGACGTCCCGATAACGACCTAGATGGCCCGATGGGCGTCTGGAATGACACATAGGCTACTTTTTATCTCGATATTCTTACGGGATAGGGATAAAAAGGGAGGGTAATGAAATTTTGGACAGTTTTTCTTAACACAACCTCAATGAAGACCACGATCAAAATTTTGGGAATTCCCAGGGGAATTTTGTAAAATCCCGGCATTTCAATTGTAACTACCAGATCGAATAGTTTAAGCGTGCGAAGCCGCGGGTAAACTTTAGTACCTACATAAAATCTTACTATCTTTAATAACTTAGATCCCAAACCAAAGCTCATTATATACATAGGTAGTTTGCAAGTACGGTCATCAAAGCCTGCTCCTGAATCCCTAGCGATGCTTTAGACTAACTAGAGCGCATTCACTGTGTACCTGCGCATACAAAGACGAGCTTACACACTAAGATCTGCACAGGGGTCTGTCCCAGGAGCGTATGGTTTGTGTAATGATAAATAATCCAGCCTATACCGTACTGCATCCTCTTATGATCAAGAACATTGTCTCAACATGCCCAGTACGGATTTGGGACAGCTTGATGAATAGCATTGCATTGTTATAATGTGAAGATGAATTTAAATTCAATTGTGCATTTAATCATTGATAATTCCAAATTGACTAATAGCAAGTTGAAACGTTATAAATTAATCAATTACTTTTTAATTATTAATTATTTTAACCAATTAATTATTTTAAAATTTAAAGTATCTAATTTTTCCCTTTTTGTTCAGAAAGTAGTAAAAATTATACTACGTAACGTACGTACGTTTAATTAATGAACGACTGCACCAAAGTGGTGAATTGTGTAACATAATTTTGATTTCACAGAGATGTGATGTTTATGATTATTGTCAACAGGGAGGCCCGAATACAGTGCTGCGCGTCATCATAGAACACATGCTGTACCCCATCGTCCTTGACGTCTTATACTCTATCTTCCAGCGATACGGAAAGGTGCTCAAAATAGTCACATTCACCAAAAACAGTAAGCATTTTTTTTTTAAATAAGAAAGTCAAAACGGACCTTCCTACGTTATATTTACAGAAAAGGCCGCAACCGGCTCTTTTGCACCCTTCTTGTATCTTGTACCTGTGCTTTCGCAAACACCATCACTGCCGTGAATACGCCACCATTAATTTGGTAGAAGGCTGTTTCTTTTTTAACAAAAATTATATTACAATTGTTAACATAATTAAAGCAACCAAAACAAAGTAAATATGTAGATAAAAGATAAAAATCTCGTGGGTAATGTAGAACACTTGTCTTAACAGGAATGTAAGGGGTCCCGTAGCTATTATTTAATCGTATTAGTTTTTTTCGATTTGCTCATAAACTCTTGTTTTGTGAAAACGCATAGTTGTTACAATTAAGCCTGTTTAAAATATAATTTTCGTAGACCCACAGAAAAACATTTCCAATAGGTTCATTACGGAAAATGTGATTTTTAGCGATAATGATACAGATTGTTTTGACAGGTATATAAAACCAATCAACGATCACTGTTAAACCGAATCAAACAAAACAATCAGCAACACTGTGATTACAGAAACTTGGTTATATTAATAATAGAGTTGCGGCTCGCTTTTAAATTAAATTTGGTTCGGATTATAATAGTGATAGATTTACCAAACATAACACCGGTCTAAAATCCAAGGGCGCAATCCGTTTAAAATTTAAATCGTACCCTCATGCATATCCTAAATAAATCCGGCGGCACACAGGAGGCAGGTAGGATAGTACATATTTGATAAGGCCTCGTGCCTGCGGGCGCCGAGCCCGTTTCAACTGCTCACTCTCGGCTAATTATTATACTTAGTTAAGAAGCTTAAATTGCTTTTACATTGCTTTTTCTATAATTATTTATCTGGTGTTATTTGCGGTAAAAAGTTTTTGATAAGCAACAAGAAATTCAACTGACTCCCTATAGCTACCATGGAATTTATTGCAAACTACCTAAGTACCTAACCCTTACTCGCGGCTTCGCTCGCGTTAACAATAGATCTGGCATTTCATTGCTATTCCAGGATTTTTCTTAAAATCCCGTGAAATTTCTTCAAATCAATTAACGTGAGCGAAGCTGCGAGTAAGGGTGAGTTTGTAAATTCTATGATAGCGTTAAGGAGTCAGTTGAATTTCTTGTTGCTTATCGAAAACTTTTTTACCGCAATAACACCAGGTAAATAATTATAGAAAAAGCAATTTAACATCAATTTAACCTTTTCGCCGCCACGTCAAATACAAAAGACATCACCCATACGCCTGGTTTCTATATTGTAATGTCTAAAATTGAACCTTAACACAATTGAACGAAGGTTGCTTTTGCATTGAAGTAATGGACGTATTGGTATAGCTAGACACCTTGGACACTATAGTTCGTTGGCGTGGAACCTGCGGTGCGGATTTATGAGTCGTTGGCGTCGAAAAGGTTAAGCTGATATCAACGCTGCATAAAAATACACCTCCTGCCAATTATCATATCTTTAAACATAGCAGTCGAAATTCCAGGATCTATATAGGTATTTCCCTGCCCCATGGACATACTCACACACACACACACACACACACACACACACACACACACACACACACAGTACCTACCTATTATTATAATCATAATACGACTTATCAGTTCGAAACAACTTTTTGCTAAATTAAGTAGCGTCTTAGAAACAACGCTCACTTAATTATTTTGTTAATCTTTTAAAGAAATACTTTGTCATTCTGTTAGTCCATTTATACGAAATGTGGACATTCAAGCAAATTACAGAACGTGTATTACCTATCCTTGTTCACAAAGGTCATAACTTGTGGATATCGCGACAGTTACTCCGTAATACAGCATTTCCAATTTCCGCATGTCCTTCCCCCGATTGAACTTCGAAAAGACTAGGTGTTTGCTTTTTTAAAATCTCCACTCCACATTCATCATTGTCAAAATTTACGGTTGAAATGAACTCATTTTTATAACGACGGTGCATATTTTGTTTTGAGAATCTGCTCGATCAAATACAATAATGTATTTGCCATCACACTAGTTTTCTGAATATCATAAAAAAAATTGAATATTAGGGTATGGTCGGGATAGATACAACACTTTTTAGGATTCCGTAGCCAAAATGGCAAAAACGGAACCCTTATAGTTGCGCCATGTCTGTCTGTCCGTCCGCGGCTTCGCTCAGGGACTATCAATGCTAGAAAGCTGTAATTTTGCACGAATATGCCGACAAAATGGTACAATAAAGATTTTTTTTTAGAGTACCTCCCATAGGCGTAAAGTGGGGGTGATTAAATCGTATCGTTAAATAGGTCTTTTAAAATCGTTGGTTGGGGTAGGGGGTTGCTAAAATGATTTTTCGATTTGCAGTTTTGCGATTTTTGTGATATGTTTGCAAATTATTCAACTTTAAAGTGTAATTTTTTATTAAAATCGAGCGTCCCCCCCCCTCTAAATTCTGAACTGGCGGGTGGAAAAATTTGAAAAAGAAATCAGGATGGTAGTAAGTATATCAAACTTACAAGGAAAACTATAACGGTTAAGTGTTCTTGAGAATTATTAGTAGTTTACTAGTAAATAGCAGCCTACGGTATAAAATATACCTAAACTTGGAATATTCCGTACAAAATAGGTACGAAATCCTTAGAAAAATATCACTTAATTTTTTCGTAATGGCTACATACATTTATTATATAACATTTATTCTGTTCAAGAAATAGTTGCCTTATCAATATAAATTAGGTTTAGAATACATAGATTGCTCACCGAGAAACGGGGCATCTATCCCATACAGATTTAATTGCACCTTGATTTCCCATTTAATTACACAGAGATATGCGATGCGACACGGTCTACTTGGTGGTAGTTGGAGAATCTCTCAATAGATAAATAAAGGGTGCGCCAAAGTTCATAATAAAATTGCAAATTCGATTATTGAAACATCGAAAATGTATCATACAATTTTACATCCTAATGATCATTATAAATTTTTATTTAAGACAATAATCATTGAAACTCCGAATTTATTATACTCATAATTTCATTCGACATAAGTACTTCTATTACTACAATTTATGTATATATCACTAAACAACATAATCGATTTCAGGCAATAACATTTGGTATTATGTATATTTTAAAATATACCTTTGTTCATTCATAATCGATTCATACATAAGAAGTTAAAAAATAAACAAAAAAGCCAGAAAAGCCAGTTAGGTTAGAACTGTGACCTTCACAAAACCTAAATGCTGCCAAAAAATAGGTTAGGTTAGGTTAGTACTGCGACACTCACGGAACCGAAATCCTGCAAGAAAAGTGGAGGGTTAGGTTAGGTTAGAACTTCGACCCTCACGGAACCGAAATCCTGCCAGAAAAGTGGTTTAGGTTAGGTTAGAACTGCGACCCTCACAGAACCGAAATCCTGCCATAAAAGTGGGTTAGGCTAGGTTAAAACTGCGATGATTACATGAAATAAGTTTATAAATAAAAAAACTCCCAAACAACATTATGGGTATAGATAAAATCTCAGCAATGACATTATGAGTAAAAAAAATCTAAATATTTATCATTATGAACATTGTAGGTAGTAGTAAAAATAATTATTTTAAAAATATATAACAAACAATTTTCGGAGAAATGATGGTTATGATAACAAAGCGGTATTATTATAAATAATCAAATAAAAAATTGTGTATGAGCCAATATGGACCCATAAATAAAACAACATGCTAGTCTTTTGCAAAGCGTAGAATAATTTAAATCGGTACACCTATCACTCCTGGGGCATCTATCGTGGTTTTACCCTATTAAGTATCTAGTTACTTTTATGTTGAAAATGCAAATAGGTAATAGTAATAACAGTAAAGTACTCTAAAATTCAGCACAAGTTCGAATACTATAGAAGTATAGATTGCAGATCCGAAACGTATAAATCCTTACTTCAATTATTCTGTCTCTCGGCGGAAAGCAAATAAACCACATATTTCGTTTCCATTTCACTTTCAATTCAATACGTGTGTACCTAAAGTTAAGTAACGTTATATGCTCCGACGAGCGAGTATTTTCAGTTAAGATGGTGCGCATTTTGTTACAAAAGTTATACGACTCCTGTTTTTTTGTATCTACAACAGAACAGGGACTAATCATTTACATCTGAGTAAAGCCTGGTTTATTGTTATCCGAAAGGCGAGATCAAAATGTAAGCACTTAATTAGCAAAGTCAAAATATTCGGCATGTTGATTTACGTGCCGACATGTCGATTATTTCTGGTAGGAATGTCGACCCTCTGAACCGTTATCAATCGCGATGGCAAATAAACACGTGGCTTGCATGTTTGCGAGATTAAATATTTTACCCTTATTTGTGTTTACACTTTCAACGTCACATCCTTAATCGGTCTCTGAGTGTATTTATTTATTTGCACATCTTCTCAACGGAATTGTATTTAGGTCATGTTTATTAAATAATTTACTTATATTAAAAATATTGAATATAGTTTACTTAAATTTGTAATGTTCGTATTCGTAATAATAAATTAGAAATCGCCTACTTTATTACAAAAAAGCACAAACGATAACGGGACGGAGCGTTTATGAAGACTAATTGAATAGCGGTTACGTCCTGTTAGCGCGTTGGCCACGTCCTGGCCGGGGTTACTACCATCAAACGCGTTTCTAATCCCGAAACAAATCTCAATGAAGAGCGCAGAGTCGCTGTAATCCTATCCCCCACTTCCTTGGCCCCCCTTCCTCCCGACCCCGATTGGCTTTATTAAGGTGTAGCAGACCGCTACAATTATTATGCGTCCCCTGTTTGCGGTAGATGTCGTGTCTGTGTCGCCATAGGATTCCGGTAATTAAGGATTTGATCTGCGACGGATATCGTCTTTGCGGTCTCTTTGTTTTCGCTAATAACATTAGTCGCAAGCTTCATGTTAATAACCTGTTCCTAATCCCCTTCTGAGGAAGCTACATACATAAATGCGGTTTTACTAAGCTTGCTCAAGACTCATTTTAAGCACATCTTACGTAGTTATGCAAAGACTTACGAAATATTCTGCAACCATGGAAGCGCTCAGGTTACCTGAAAAGGCGCACAAATTGCAGGCAAAGACGTATTCAAGGTTGACAGTGCTCGCTCGTTTCAGGAGAGACGTCGTGATTCAAGATATCAAATTAAACCGTAATCGTCCGGCCGGAGGGCCATGCCTTCGCTTAATATTTACGTAGCGGAAGCAACCGCGCTCTACACAGCAAAATGTGGATTACGAAATTTTAATTTTAACCGCAACTTCCATCTTCTGTTTACGCAGAAATTGATGTTTAAATATTCCATAAAGTAATTGCGCGTTCCAGTTGAATATTTGATGAAGCATTATGAAGCCGCGTACAGATTGATTGAGACCATTTGAATATCTTGCGCGCAATCGGAGCCGCAAGCAGGGTTATTGAATTAGCACTCCAATGTTTCAGCTTGGATGAATAAACGCGAACAAAGGGTGACCGAGGACGACCACTTCACAAAAGTTCAACTTTTATTGATGTTATTCGGTACCCTGTTACGGGTAACTTTTTGTATCAAATATTCAGAAGCAAATTGTTTACGCTTTATTTTGTACGCGTACAATGAATTCAAATCGGAAATTGTACTTTCAATAAGTAATTCGTTTTAACAAAATACTTTACAAGCCGTATTTCACAGGTGCATTTTATTTTTACTTTGAAAAAAAAAATTATAACAAAAAAATGAACCGACTACAAAAAACCATGAAAATAATTTTCTACCAGTCTGATGTCGGTCGGTGCCTCAGCACCTCAATTAAGCACTTTATATTGGGCTTCAATCACTCCTGCTGGCTCGTCCTGAGGCACCGACCGACTTCAGACTGGTAGAAAATTATTTTCATGGTTTTTTTGCAGTCGGTTCAATTCTTTGTTACAAAAAAAAATCACGCTTTTTGGTGTAAACAATAAGATACAATAGTTTAATATCAACTGCTCCTCACCTTTTACGAACGATTGCTTTTTCCGATGCGGAGACGTTCATTATTGAGGAGTCCTGGTGCTTCGGATCACCACCCGTTTTACCATATGCATTACGAGGAGCATAAATTGCTTAGCAACTGTGTCAAAGTAATTAAAATTCAACCCGTGAAATACTTGTTATTGAGTAGTAACTCCAATGGTCAATTGTGGTCTTCATCATCAGTTTCACTTCACCAAATGATGATTTTCAATAGCAAATGCACGAGTTACTGCTAAATATATCCAAATTACCATAGGTGTCCCTACAATATTTGAAGTTCCCCGATTTCCTTAAGATCCGATCATCAGATCCTAATTTGCTGCTTATGGGACCTAATTGAAAGCATTCCTAGACGAACTAAAAAAAAATTTTCAAATCGGTTCATAAATGACGAAGTTCTGAGGTAACAAAAAACACAACCGAATTGATAACCTCCTCCTTTTTTTGAAGTCGGTTAAAAAACTATATAGGTACTTACGTATGTTTCTTCTTCCATGTAACGTTTGATTGTTTTGTATAAATATCATAGCGAATAGTAAACCGCCACGTTTCTCTATTATCCTTGAAAAGCCTTTTACATCCTTGAAAAGGAATAAGGAAAGGGCTCGTCTGTCCTGAGGGAGTAAACTTTCGTGTCGTATTCTCATAGAGCGCCAATTTCTCACTATTGAAAACGAGACTGTGGTAGACTCCTAAAGATTTTTTTTCTTTACTACAGAACAATAACCAAACTCCAAATAGAAAATAATATACGCTCTAATTAAGATACGCCTTTTTTGATTCGATTAGTAGTACATTATTATTATTATTACCTAGGACTAGAAAAAGACAACCGTTGGCTCGGCGAGCTGAATAATGTTTTCTAAAAATTTAAAGAAGGAGACTACAGATAAAAATGTAAATGACATAAAGTACTGGGCACGTGTTAATAAAACAATCCGCCGCCTTTTTTATGAAAGAATGTATTGTATTGTATTGTAACTCTTTATTGTACATAAAACATATGAAAATTACAGTTAACAAGAGAAGGGAAGCGATGTACAAAGGCGATCTTATCCCTTAAAGTGATCTCTTGTGGAGGAATGTCATGTGAAGAGGTGTATTTTTTTGCTCAAACACTTTATTTCAATTTGGTGAATAAGGTCTTGTGTTCTTACCTTTGTAAAAAGTTGCTGACAACTTCGTTAGCGTTCGTTTAGTTAGTTTGTTAGATCTAATATAATAAAGTCTAATAAGTAATTAGATTAACCGTCAACAATGCACTTTGCCTTCTGATGCGTAGTTAACAATAAAGAATTTTCACGGATATTTAGCCACTAATTCGAATCGGTGAAATACTTTCGTTGTATTTGTCAAGCATATCTATTTGCTTGACTAATAAAATGTCAGTCATTAAATTGTCTGAGTCTCGTCTGGCCTGAGTTTCAGGCTGAGAAGTAGTTAGGTGTAATACCTAGCTATATTTCATTAATCTTTTCTAAAAAATTCTGTTAAAAAAACTTGATTTCATTTCAATAAAAAGGTTTCTTTCAAAACCCCGACGCAGTTGACGCTTAACTATAATCCATCTCTATTTTCTTTCGGTTTGGGTAACATTTTTCCTTATTTACAATGTAATTGCATAAAAAAAAAACAATTTACGGCAATCCTTTTATGCATTCCATTTTAATGTAACGTAATGGCCGGCCCAAAGAAAATATGGGGGCCTTAAAGAGCATTTAACTATGTATGAAGGAGACAGGACGTTACTTTTAATTTACGCCGACATTTCTTACCTTCAGTGGTTCTCCGTTCTATATTTAAGGTGTAGGAAAATTGTTAAAGGTAACTGAGACCAGGCTAATAAATTATTTAACGAGTTCTTGACATCGTCAGTCACAGAACAGATGTTTTTTTTTGCACCTAGAAATTCTGCCAATTATTAGACATTTTTTTTATTTTGCCTTACCTACAACTTGCTCGTTATGACTATTTTCAATAAGTACCTTAAATATAATCAAAGTAAAGTTGGAGATTTAAAGGACACCTTAACATTAATAGTTTTTTCCTAATACTTCTTGATATTAACTTACAACATGTGATGTGATAAACGCAGGTGATGTGCCGTCCGAACGATGGCTCCTAAAAATGTGAATTTATGTGCCCACCCAGCGGACAGCAATGATCGCCGGGCTCATGCCTTAAATTAGGGAGCTTAACGCTCATCCTCTAGCAATAAATAGACTCGCGACCAACTACTTGTAAGATGGCCTACACGATCCCTCTCTTTTCCTTCAATGTTTATGGCTATTTTTGCCCTTAATGTGTTTTCCTCAGAAACCGTTCAATTTTCTTTTCGGCAGCTGAATATCCTATGTTACAATGTTTGGGCTATATAAGATGTTGACTTCTATAGGTACCATCGTAAAGTAAAATCTGCGAGCACACGACCGCATCAAAGTTTCAACAACAGCGACAAGTTTAAGCGAGTAGCGCGACAGTGGCAATAAATTTGTACTCTTCAAGTTAATAATGAAAGTCACATAGGCTTGGAAGTTGTTGCTCGCATATTCCCTAAGTGTTAGATGAGTCGATAGCTGTGGTGCACCTGCGACGAGCGCTACTAACACTCAAGGACCGAAACCCACTCGTGCAGGCTCGTCGCCGATTTCATGTTGTTTATGAAAATTTCTGAGGGCAAAATTACTCGACGAAACCAATTTTAATGTGTGTTTCATATTAAGATCACGACATTCTTAATTACTTAGTATACAAATAATTAATTATACAGGAAGAAATATTACGTATTTTAAGTATGTTGTACTTACTTACAATGTTTTTTTCATTTTCAGATTCATTCCAAGCTCTCATCCAGTATCCAGACACCGTATCAGCACAAACGGCAAAAACGGTAAGTACTTAGACTTCTTTGTTTTTATTTAACTGTTTGTAAAGTTTCACCATAAAACAAAGTTCGTATTGCCGCACGTTTCATTCAGTTTAATGACTCGCTTTCAAACTATCTGGAAATGAAGCAAGTCTTACTCGACTTGAACCACGTATGAAACAATTTCGTGTTGATAGTTATAAGTTGGCTTTTGATACGTATTAGATAGTATATTTAACAGATAACTAAGCAAAGCCCCAGTAATGTTTCCGGTAGAAAGATTTTATAATATACAAAGATGTAATTACCTACGCGGTCATATCAAGTCGGTTATAATATCTACGTACGAGTATTTGCTTGCTAGTACATTTCTCGTATTATTCTAGTGTTGCAAAAATTAAAAGCAATTTACCGTCTGAAATATCGAAATGAAATTATGAACCCAGCTAATCATAAATGTAGCAACGTAAACTTCGCAGTCGGTCGTCAGCTTTTTAAACAATGGTTTTGAAATAGAGCTCAAAACCGAGTTTTAATTCAGGTACTTTATGTGTATTTAACAACAACAATATCAGCGACGCGGCCGCGCCCCGAGCCGCCGACAATGCTGCTGCCCGGCTGGGACATCATTTTTCTCCAACCAACTTTTCCCATTCGCTATTCATTTGCGTTAGAAGTTGCGCGTACCGTCGCCTACTGCAGCGACTGTTTTAACTTTATTTCTGATGCAGCGTTCAGAGCAAATTAAATTTCGTTTTGCGGCTTCCGCAAACTCGCTTTACCAGTATGATTCAGTTTTCGTTTTTTCACTCTTGTGTTATGAATCTGTAACTTTGTAAATTCAACTTTGTTTCCAACCGATACTAAATGACTGAACTTTCAATTTAATACGTACTCCAAACGCGAAGCAACAGCTCAGTCACGAACCCAATACTTCGTTCAACATAGTCAAGCACAATGGAAACTTTGGGCAAACTCGGCAAATATTCTATTCGTTATGCGAATTTAACAGTAATACCTCTTATGTGGCGTACGAGCCGCTAATTAATTCTACAATAGTGAATCGACTATCGGCCTAATTAGTTGCTCTTAACGCCCAATT
Organism: Choristoneura fumiferana; assembly: GCF_025370935.1. Lineage (NCBI taxonomy): Eukaryota > Metazoa > Arthropoda > Insecta > Lepidoptera > Tortricidae > Choristoneura > Choristoneura fumiferana. Next base: position 4,530,729 of record NC_133483.1, read on the forward strand.
TCCACGATGCTGATGCTTTTGGCCCAAAGGACTAACGTTAAGCGTTAAACCTGGTAGGTTTTTTTAATGAATCAAGTACTATGCATACTACGTATTACTAGTTGTTACTCTACCTAGATTAACGTATAAAATGTGAACGCCCGAAAGTAGATAGAGCAATAATAATTGTCTCTTTTCAGTAAGTTTTTCTAATGCATTTATTCCCCAATGGCTACAATAATTAAAGCTCGGATCCTTTTTAATAATCGAAAAAAATTTAATTGAGCTGTAATAATTCTAAACGCATAATAAGAAGTTTAGCTAGTGATTGGGTTAGTTAGCGTGAAGAACCCTGTTAAGTTTGTCAGTGTTTTTTTAATTGTGGACAATAGATGACAATATATGTTTTCTTACATTGGCCGGTTATTCAAAGTGTACGGGGTCAAAGGGTGATTACATTCTGAAACGAAAATTCATATTAAAAACCTTGAAGAAGTGTTAGTGTTTACTCAAAGTAACCTAACCATCCGCTGAAATTACAGAATAATTTTAAAACACTGTTAGAGAGTTTCACGCAAATATTTAATTACTCACTGCACCATCTAAAAGCCCGATCAAAACTCTCTTGAGATCGCCACTAAAAGTAGATACGACATCAAATCATATTTCCTTAATACTTAGTAGGTTAGTTTATTTTATTACTTGGTCGTCGAATTAGCGCGCGTAAACGGGGAAACCTCTCGTGAAATTGAAATATCACTGGCAGAGCGCAGCGCAGTGGTGAAAACTTAGCAACGCTAAGTCCTATCAACTCCACTGCCGTGATTGTAGTTCACTGAAAACGCTCTTCGGCTTGTACGAGATCACCAAAACTGTGGACCATTATCTGAATAAGCAGAACTGCTGCCGGCTTTCTGTGTTTCTAGTGGCTGAGTAATTTCAAAGTAACTACTGAGTAAGAAAATAGTTACATAATTAGTTTGTATTCGTTGGTCTTGGTTTATAATTAAGTGATCGTAGATTTTAGGCAAAGCATTAAAAATGAGCTTGTAGAGTAGAGTAAGTACATAATATACTATTATGTGCTAATACAGTTGTTCATTAAATAATTAACGACTAGTTAAAAATATGTAATAAGAGATAGCAGGGTAATAAGCCGATTTATGTTCACGTAACGTCTTATTGTAGACGTGGCAAACCAATATGTCTTTGTTGAGTCTAGAAATAAAAATGCCTGGTATTTCTAAATGTGCAATTTAATTTCTAAATGTGTTACATTTCACCTCAGCGAATAATCTGATGTGATAGTGAAGTAGGGTTCAAATAATATATACAATACTCCGGCTTCGGATTAACTCTTGCTAAGTGCTAGCTCACTTACGAGTACCTAGCAGATATGTAAATGGAATGGTAATTAACCAGACTAACAGCATTAGCATCTAGTGTAAAAGAAATCGGTGCCATCTTATTAATCTTTAATACAATGCCTGGTAAAAAATTGCTAGTGGGCCACGCGAGATGTTCTGTTCCAGCGGGCCATATTTGACACTAAGTATCCACCACACATTACATATTATAAATGTGAAAGTTTGTGTGAAAATTTGGTACGTAGATAGCTGGACGTCAGGAATAACACATAGGCTACTTTTTATCTCGATCTTCACACGGGATAGGGATAAAATGTCGAAATAACAACTGCTGGGCTTAGTCATGAAATTTGGTATATAGGTAGCTGCACCTCTGGAATAACACATAGGCTACTTTTTATCCCGAATTTCAACCGACCAACCGATGGGTTTAGAGTCTTGAAATTTTGGACAGTTGTTCTTAACACAACCTCAATGAAGACCATGATATAAATTTTGGGAATTCCCGGGGGAATTTTGTGAAATTCCGGAAATTCAATTGTAACTACCATACCGAATAGTTTACGCGTGCGAAGCCGCGGTTAACCTCTAGTATATTAACATTTTGTCGTTTTTTTAATCTTCTCAATTAGTTCGTTTCATTGCGGATACACGGAGAGTTCTTGTCTCGTTAGTGTACACTAACACAGAAACAACAACGCTCCCTTATCACAAGCCACTACCTACGATATAATGATTTAGAGCAGTAACTATGGAAACGTTATATTTTCCTTGTAGAATTAATCTTTTCCTTAGAGCTTAAAGCTCGTGAACTTATGAAGTGGACTTCGTAAGTATGTTTTTATTTATGATACCTAGATACGTGATGCTAGAAATTAAAGGTATGGCGGCGAAGTTAGCGGATTGTTAATAGGTTAGGTTACTACGCAAAACAACTACTGCGGGTGGTAGGACCTAGTGCAGGGTCCGTCCGGATCGCTACCACCATGTTACTCGTTAATCCTACCGCCAAGCAGCAGTGCTTGCACTGTTGTGTTCCGGTGAGGAGAGTAAGACAGCCGGTGAAATTACTGGCACAAGAGGCATTTTATCTTAGCCCTCTAGGTTGGTAACGCACCTGCAATCCCTCATTTTTTAAAACTCAAAGCTGTGATGTTTGCTAAATTTTGCAAACACCGCAAATTCTTGCGATATGAACCAACTCTGCGTAACCAGTCATGAGGCTACTCATGTTCGCGGCGCCCTTAGGGACCCATATGGTCGCGTATTTTTCTCGAATGAAATTAAAACGTCTCGCTATGTAAGTGGCAGGAGAAGTAAGAGGTACAAAGTGAAGTGAAGCCGGATAGTGCTCCAACCACAAAGGGCACAGTCGGATGTTGGAAGCGCAGAAATCCCCCGATCTCCGTTTCTATGATCCTTGACATAAATCTCTAACCTCGCCATCAAATCTTTTCAGAGGGCGGCTTACGCGCGCAGACACGAAATGTACGCTCTTAATGCGTTCGATGCTACTACCTACATGCTCGCGCACCTCTTAGTAAATTCACCGAGAAAACCTCTCGGGCCATTTTCTTAAAGAGACCCTTCTTATTTTACGCTATTTGGGGTATGATGTTTTACGATCCTTGATGATGTCAAGCGCAATATTATTAACGAAGTTGTATCTTTATGAATAACTAGCTGTTGCCCGCGACTCCGTCCGCGTAGTATTTATTTATCGCTATCCCGCGGGAATTATGCAGTTTTCGGGATAAAAACTATCCTATGTCCTTCGCCAGGTCTCAAACTATCTGTATACCAAATTTAATCTAAATCGGTTTAGGGGTTTAGACGTGATTGAGTAACAAACAAACTTTCAAATTTATAATATTAGTACTCGTAAGAGTATTTTCGTAGTATTTCAACTAAATACTTATATAACTTCATGTTTAAAATACCTGAATGCACGAACTTTATGAAGGATTCTTATCGTCTTTAAAACTGTAAAACTTACAAGAATTTTCCCAATGTGAAATCAAATGTAATTGAACATATTTTTTCATATTATGATTACTTTAATCAACCATCGTCGATATTTTAGTATTTGTTAGTATAGTTATTTTAATAATGTCAATATTTCCAAAATTAACTTGTTCAATCCAACAAGCTCTTCAGCTTTATTACATTAGTATTGAACATTTAGGTCATTTTTATACGACTGTACTAATCATTGCTTGTAAAATAACAATACTTTTTTCGAATCGGGAATGTTGCATGCATCTGTTTTGTTATGAACCACCAGAGCATAATATTTCCTTATTTGAGCCAGGTTTTTTTCGAGCCAGCTTCATGTAGCTGTATATTTTTCTGTTCTGAAATTTCAGTTTATACCTTTCGTAGCTAAATGGGAAAAAAATTAGGTGAACGTTTGTGTACATCTTTTTAATTTCGTGGGAAAGTCTGATTATTTCGTTTTTTTATTTATTTAGTTACGTAGAACTTGTAAGCGAAAAACAGATTGACCAAAACTTTTTCGAATGGAGACCGAGGATCGGCGATGGACGGACGACCTGGTTAAAGCGCGGTTTCACGGTGGATCCAGGCCGCTTCGTACCGATGCATCTGGAGGTCTATGGGGGAGCTCTATGTCCAACAGTGGGCGTCTTACAGCTGATATGGTGATGATGATGGTGAAAACTTGCAAAAACGGCTTAAACAAACATTACATTCAAAGCTCACACAAAAGTCGTTAGTTGAACGTATGACCGTATAATCAACAGTCACAGTCCATTGCGACTGTTAGTCAGAGCTTAGCTGCTCCATCAATAAGTTATGATTGATAACAGTGTGATTCTATCGAGCGTGCCTCTGTCCCTTGCCGGTCGCTGCTATCCATAATAGCTGCGTCTGCAGCAATCGCTCATAATTCACGTGTTAACCAAGAGTTCATCTTACACCAAACTTGTTTAGTACTTAATACAATTCATATAACTTTCTTGCATTGATATTTAATGATCTAGCAGAGGAATGGAAACGCATTTTGTGTAGTGTTTATGATAGTTAGGCCAGTGTGACATATATATTGTTATATGTTATAGCGGAGGAGGGCTGGTTGTGCATGTTTACGAGTACATACCTATTTTATATGTGTTGCACAGGCATAGCTGTGATGCACGGTTGGTAGCGAAAAAGCAAGGTAAAAATATTGTAGTTCATTGTTTGACCTCCGCAATTAATGTCCGAATCAATCTATTATTTAAAACTAAGCGCCGATAGTCAACGACTGACTTCACAACTGTGTTATATAAATCTCTCTTTATGCAGATATTTCGTAAATGTGCAGATATCTTTGTTGCCGAGGTTCATGAAATTCGAGACACCGTTTATCGACTCAAGGTGCGGGCTTTGTTTAAGCCCGTTTTAAAATTGCACTTTACACTGCGGCGCCGTCTAACGGCTGCCTTTGTGTCAACACGGGAACGTATTCAAAGTATTCAAACAATGTCACCGTCAAAAAAGACGCGGCGGTGCTATCTGTAGCGAATATTTTTAACGTTTCAACTATTCTCTTTTGATCTTTACAATATAAGTTGAAGTAGATAACAGTGCCCATGTTTACTTTAGGTACACTTACAAAGTAAACAGCTGCTAAATATTTCCCAAGAAATATTTTAGCTGTAGATTTTGTAACCACTGTAAATACTTTAAGCGAAATATGCTTGCTTGCAATTTTTACCCGACTCTAAGGAAGGAACCAGTTCAACAGTCTGGACCTATTGAGAATTATGACCTATGCAAAAAAAACATAAATGGGTCCGGAACTCGCTATATTCCGCATTAAAATTTAATATACATTTTTGTTATATGTGTAGGTAACTACTAGACTTGATTTTATTTCTTCTAAGTTTTTATTTAAAGTTATTTTACGCAGTCGGGTTTTTGATTTGTAAAATTATTTCACTCAGCAATTAAATGCATGTATGATCCGGAAAATAATCACCGATTCATTCACCTATTGTAAATATATGCAATGCAGGTGCACAAACCATTTACAGCAGTTACGACCAAACTTCATTGTAATTTCAAGCTGTCCAGCAAACAGTGACCAACCTAGAAGCAAGGTTCAAGTCCCGTTTAAAATTGCACGTGCCGTCGCCCTCCCCTGTTGGCCCGGACTGCTTGTGTCAACAGTGCCTTAGCTGCACTCTGCACCACCTAGTTACGTGTCAAACATTGTTTAGCGCTTGTTTTGTTAGTGTTTTGTGGTTGGCTTGTTTACCTTAATCACGGAGCTTGCTAAAGCGTAAAGATTGAAAGTAAGTTTGAGTGATTCAGCTCCTCCGCTTCACACAAACATCTACGAGTACTTACTGGTGCCCGTGCTGATATAATATTAAGATTGTTCGAATAAAAAGTATACAAATCTTTACTCAAATTGAAAGGAAATTCTAATGCTTGATGCGGAATTACTGGTACGAGTAACTTCTACAAAGTCAATAAAGTTAAGCTTACCAATGCATTACCGCAAATCACACAAACGTCCATCTAAAAGATCGTTCGGTAAGTAAACTGAAATGTGGCGAGTGGGCGCGGTTTTTGGGCGATCGTCACTATCTGTCGCCACAATTAGGGGTAACCTCGAGTATTAATTACAGTGTCTAATGGAGCGAGCGCGGTTTGCTCGGTGACGCGTCCTCGAATGTGTACATACCCTAATTGTGATGATACCTTAGTCGCATTTACCGGTTCATCAATACTGTACTGCAATTATTCAGATTTAAGGGTGTACAGGTACATACCTACTTTCAACAAAGTTCTATGCTTAAAACACAGTTGACTATGACAATATGTGTTCATTTACAAACAGCGATTGATACTGAAGAATTAAAACAAAAATTTAATATAGGTAAAGAAATTATGTTTCAATGTGACATGCATATTTTTGATCTTTAACAGTTGTAAACTTCAATTTCCTCCACAGATCAGAATTCAGACACTTTAGACTAGATCGTTGATTCTTTTATATTGATATTTGAGTTTTTCTTCAGCGGTAGGTAGATACTTGTTTTCAACGCTCCTTCGACTCGACTCGATAAGTGACCTTTTATCCGTGACTAATTGGGCGAGTGCTCAACTGCTTGCCCGCTTGCGCCCGCCTGATTCAACAATGTAACCATAATCAATTGAACTATTCTCAGCTCCTATTATACCGCCAAGTTTGAAATCGTACGCTCAATGCCTTGCTACGGTGTTTAAACTTTTACACAGCTTAGATAGCAAAATTTTTAATGGACTTGAAATTGTGCCGCGTTTTAGAATGAGAAAATCTGTAGCGAACTTTAAGCTCGTTTTCATTAAACAGTTCGTTTTTAGAAGGTTCTCTGATGTTGGTTCAGCTTATTTTCCACAATCACGATTGTAATTTTGGAGTCAGTAATTGAAGCAGATTATGAAAACTATTCCTGTTTAAAACATTACAGTCTCATAATAAAAAGTTTCCACCAACGAGGAACTTTAAAATTTACAGACTTTAAACTGAAACGCTTCAGCAAGCATAGCTACCGGAATTTAGCTTATTTTCATTATAATGTCTCGACTCGACGTCATCCACAGACAAAAAATGAAACAGTTGCATTCCGGAGTTTGTGTAATCCTTGCTTGCACCGGCAACAGAAGCGCTCTGAGCTATGTGGGCTCTTATAAATATTAAACGTGGCCAGATAGGGACCCCCAACAAAAACGTTTATCTGGTCTTCGTGGAAAAACCGCCAGAATTAGCGACGGGGGGTGGATTAAGGCGGTCCGCACTTAATCCTTCACTAAGAAGGCTTTGCTTAAACGAGTTCTAACGAGCTGAAGATAAAACAATTAGTGGGAGCGTGATTAAGAGATACGGGGGACACTTGTTACGTCTTACCGCTTGATTCTGACGACCATCTGGCGGCTTCGACGCGTTCTTCTCCGTGATTTTTTAATACTTCGCTATCGGAACTGTTTTTATTACTAAGGCTATTTTTCGGATACCATAAATATAATAATTGAAGAGGCCTTTATTCAGCAGTGGGTGGATGTGGGCTGATTTGGTTTAATTAATATAATAATTAGCAAAGTGTACTTTTAGGTGTTTGTATACTTCTGTTGAATAGTAAACGATGCTCAGCGGTACCTACCAGAGGGGGCTATACCGCTACTAACTTAGAACAGATGAAATGCTTTTCTGCTTCAAAAGCTTATATGGACTATTAAAGATAATATTCAACTTTAAAAATAATACTTAAAATTGTTTTCTCTTAAAGCTTAAAAAAGAATTGCATACGTTCGAAAAAGTTTTCAACTTCAAAACTTTTCAGAATTATAATGACCCACCCTGTTACTCAATAAAGGATCCCAATATCAAATCGAGCGTAGCATTTGTCGTTTTATCGTCTTGTCACTCTTCTAATATATTTTTTTTACTTCAATTACGACTCCCTTTGCCAACGCAAATAATCGTTTCAGAAGAATAAATGAATTTCTCGCGAATATTGATACTGGGAGAGTAGACCGGGTGTGGCATAATAAAATCCTGCTACCCGGCAGCAGGAAACTCCCACATAGTTAAAATATAGGACTTTTATAACGGTCCGGCTTATTAAAATTTATGAAACAACCTGAAAGTGTGTTACCGTAATATCCAACTCTAACAAGAGTGGATAAATTTAGTTTCTTCCTGCAGAGTTATAATGAGCTTGCGTCAAACTAAGTGGAATCGCGGTTTCGGAGGTTTTCTTTTTATTTATGGGTACTTTTCCGGATCAAATTTCTGGTATTACATCTTCGACATTCGAGGTGTCTTAAGTGTTCGGGGATACTTCAACAGTTAAAATTTAGACATGATTGTAACCCATTTATTTAATTTTAAATTTCTTATATATTTCCAATTTACTTTGTTTTGCTAGATCAAACTGTTAAGTTAAAAAAATTGCAATAATTTTTGTTTCGAAAATATGACTTACCTGCTGCCAAGTTTCTTGCGGCGCATTCTTCTTAGCATTGATGGTCTTCCCGAAAGCGTCAAGAACAGCCCTTTGCGGCCTACTTACAGAATGAACGATTTGATTTTGATGGTTGGGTTAGTTGGTAGGTTTTTAACTTTGACGCGGTACCTTTTGAACATCCATCATGTACGACATTAGCCCAAGCCTTAAGGCCGCCATCAAGGGGAATAATAATCAATATACGAAAACATTCGTCAAGTACAATTTAAAACTTCTGAAAAATATTTAGCCAGGTTTTCAGTCGAACCAATCCAAAAACCTCCTAAAGTATTTCGGCTTAATTTTAAGACACCGTGTATATGTCTTTCTTACTTACTGAGCACTAGCCTCACAGAATGGAAGGGCTTCGGCTCTAGTTCTCAAGTAGGCCCAGTGCGGATTGGGATCTTGGCACATACCATTGCATTGCTGCGAAGATGTATGCGGGTTCCTTGACAATGTCTCCTTCACCTGAAATCTTATGGTAAATTTTAAATGTAATCTCGCACATAGGTAAATTGTGAAAAACTCAGAATTACAAGCGAGCTGGAATCCATGACTACAGACTGAAGGATTAAGCAGAGGGTTGAGATGCCATAAGGCAAACCACGAGGTTACCATGATCTTTGACATATTAATTTTAAATGTATTAATGGCTGTAATAGAATTAATCTAGAAGCTCAATACTAAATAGTATTTTTTGTAAAATACAATGATATGAAATTTGAGTAGAAATAAATTTCAAATAGATCGTGCTATATCATAATTTGTGTTCCTACAGTAATGCTCATGCATTAATTAAAAATATCAGATACCGAACTAGGTAAGTATTACCACGAATAAATATTATTCATAGTCCATATTAAAAGTGGCTTTTCGAAAATCACTCTGATACTGCGACGTGGTATAGATATTAGAATTGTAAATTAATTACGCGCTACGCTCCCTCGTCGTATGCATTTTCCGTTCGTAAAACGGAATTCGTACTGTGGGGGGCCACAAAACTAATTACGTATCGAAGCGATCTTCTTCCACACTTTCTTACGTGCCTTTCACATTTCCATATAAGTTGAGCTTTAAACGAGCCAATCTATTCACGTCTATACATCAGGGGGTCGCATTTGCATATAGAACAGAAATTTATTAAATCTAAAGCCAATATTCAGCGTTCCGACATTGAACTTTTTGCTACTTCGTTGCGTCTCAGATATTGTAAGCAAAGGTTTCAATGGAATCGTAAAAGGGATTTTCTGTTCTGTAACAATATTTGTTCCCGTGTGAGATTTTACATAAATCAGGTCTTTTGAATGTTTGTTTCGTAGTGTTTTTTGAAAATAAATTAAACTTCTAATTATCATTAAAGTTTAGGTAATTTACGTTTTAATCGTGTTCTGTGAAAGTAATGAGCAGGTAGGTACTTAAATGAAGTATTTTGTTAAACTAATGGATCCTGCCGTAAAGTGTCACGATTCATTTGACAGATGACGGTTTACAAAGGGACGCTAATTTACTCCTCAAGAATTAAGTAATTCAAGGCTGTTATTTTTTTCGCTTTGAAAACGGCATTCCGTAAGAATTTGGCTAATGCATTTTTGTTGTTATTCGTGAATAAATATAAATGTCTTGTACAGAATAATTGAACCCTATATAGAACGGCAAAAAAAGTGTTTATTGGTAGATGTTGTCTGGCCATAAAGCATTTAGTTTAAGTCTTAAATCTGTTGCCAGTGTAGACTAGGGTTAAGCTCATAAAGCGACCAAGAACGGGTCGAGCGCTATTGCATTTTAATTAATTTTCTTTTCTATCGTAATCCGGTGTTATCAGCTCCATGCAGGCGTCACAAGCAAACAAATAACTGCTTCCTTCGGGGCGTAACCAATTTAATACAGCTACCCGGTAATTTCTTCTAAGTTTACACGATTGATACCAATTCGAAATTGAATAAATGAAATAACATCTACCTATGTTCGTAAAATAGAATAAGTAGTAGCTTTTCACGTTATGTAATCGAATCATTTCTTTGTTCACAGGCTTTGGATGGCCAGAATATTTACAATGGATGCTGCACCCTCCGCATCGATTACTCAAAGATGACCTGCCTTAATGTCAAATACAACAATGACAAGTCTCGGGATTACACCAACCCCACGCTGCCGTCCGGCGATGGGGATGCGCACCAACTGTTGACCAGTGAGTTGATGCCACTGCGGGCTCGCCTCGCCCTGGCCCTCGCTTCCCGGATGAGTTAGTCCACTACTACTCAGAGCACCTGGACGCTTCGAACACCGCTCTCCGTCTTGCTCACACATCCTTATACTAGACACTCTTGTAGTTAGGCCGAAGAATGCATATCCTTGTTCTGCATCCAGTTACCTTTTTATTCTATGCCCTTGTGGGGCATGTAGCAGATGTAAGCGGTTATTAATTATGTAGGTACATCGTGGATGCTATACCTATATCCAGACTCCAATGCAAGAGGTCCGTAACTGATTACATCTGCCCCAATTTTATCAAATTCATAGCCCCTCAGAGTTTACTGCGATCAAAACCTGGCATTTCGTAGTTATGCTTAAACATTTAAATCGTTGCTGTCTTAAATGTGGACTACTTAATAGAATTCTCCTTTGTAGATACCTCCTTCGATATCAAATTGAAAATTGTACGTAATTATTCAGGGATTCTATTATTTCGGAGTATCAATCAAGCAAATCATTGGAATTTTCCTTATTATTCACCTTTTTGATCTTGTACCATTTGAGTACGTATCGTAATCATAGGTACAATATGTACTCATAACAATTCTCAATTCTGCATTCGAATATATGCTTTCTCTTTTCTTGTTTATTATTCATAATGCAATGTTCAATATATCCGCAGTGACTAATAACTTCTCATGAATCCGCATTACACCATAGAGGATTGTAATGTGTGGGGATCATTTCGAAATTGTGAGTTTTGTTATTACGCTGCGGAATAGAATAGTATCTACCAATTTTCTTTACGTACTCGCATAAAAGGAAAGATGCGCTTCGGTGTAATACACTTATGGTTAGATAAAATATTGAATGATCTGCTTTATTAGCCTCTCTGGAGTCGGTATTCAAGAGCCATAGATATTTCTTTGCCAATTTAGCAAATTCTTTTGATATAATCCAAGAATATCAGCTTAATTTATATTTCGTTCCCGTAGGCATCCGTAGAAAGTAACTAGGTCTATATTTCAAAGTATCCTCCAATATTAGTGGTAGTTGGATCAGTTTTTAATAAGCATTGTCTGCAGGTGGAGGAGTGCTGGCGCCACCATTCCTGGGCCTGGGTTCCGGCCTAGCCTCGCCGTACGGCGTCGGCGTCGGGGGCGTCGGCTTACCCGCATTCGGCGCGCTCACACTAACACCAGCGTCGCCAGCCCTGCGCGCACTCGCCGCCCCGCCGCTCCCTCTTGCCACCGTACTTCTCGTCTCTAACCTCAACGAGGAGGTTGGTAACAGCACATTATAAATTAACACTTCGATTCCCACAAAAAACTATGAATATTTTATAACGGCATCAATAATTTGCAAAATTTGATTAGACGTTTTCATTAGACACATTGGCTCCCAACAACATACCAAAAACATTATTCTTTTTTCAAAATTTCTACATCGAAACGTGTAGTTTTCTGTTTATTGGCGAATTTATTAATTATGCTAACACAATAGCCAGTAACGTCTCCCCCCACCAGTTAATATGGGTTCATGAGGCCGGTCAACACAGAGCACTAATGCATCTACTAATAATAATATTATGGCATCGTTACAGGCTATTGTTCTTATAATTATATTCTATTTAAACTTCTTTAAATAAGTTGCTAATTTATTCATAGATTATGATGTCGACAATCTTTTACGACTTTATAATACTGTCTCTTTTCTCTTTCCTATTGTTTTAGATGGTCACGCCTGACGCTCTCTTTACCCTTTTCGGTACGTGTGCACATATACATTCCATATTTTATATTAAAACAATAATATTGCTCCTGAGCCCTGTCGCCTGGAAGACAAATTGTCAACCAATATTTTCGACTTCTGTATTGATAACCGCATCCGTCGACCTTTGCCGAAGCTTCGCTTGATAACACTATCAAATCTTAAATGCTTTATTAACTTACATGACAATTTGTGTTTCAGACATCCTAGTTGTAGCTAAGTTAGATGTCTGCCCCGTGTTGTCTTTGTTTCATTTTTTCTGACTGCCTGAACTGTCAGTTTCATGCCAGTTATCTGTGACCAGAAATTATATTATTCTCCTCTCTTTGTAGAGTGTTTACTTACCATACCATGTGGGCGATAAATTATATTGGATTTAGTTTCCCGCAAAATAAAGCTCTTATGGTAAAGGATTCACATCTCAAGAGAAATACAATGCTACAAAGGACTAGTACCTACTGTAATAACGAAAAAAGTTATTCGTGTGATTTTTCGTAAAAGTGCTTAAAATAGAAAGCCGATACCCGGGCTATTAACCTCAGCTGAAGTATTAATCAGACGCTTACCGTGACCAATTTAGAGCTTGAATTTGTTTCTTCCTTTATCATTTTCCAACTTTCCATCTGTTTCACAACAGTTTTTATGTATTAAATGCAGTGTAGATCTATGTTGTATTTTAGGACAAAAACATGGTAGTTTATTTTAGGTTTAAATCTAAGTACGCCTTTTTAGTGTGCCCTCCTCTCCCTTTTACTTTGATTATTGTTAATGAACAATATTCACAATGCTCTCTAGTCTCGTAGGCTGTAGCGGACAACACATTGGGTCGTATTTTAAATATTATTTTGGACACATTTTAGCAAGTAATTTATTAATCTGATTTAAAGTTATTTTCATATTTTAGTTCCCGTTTTCTATTGAAGCTTAGTCTTGCTCAAATATGTCTATTTATTTGAATAAACCAATAATTTCACATAATGATTAGAATCTGAGATATTTGTTTGTGTATAGGCGTGTACGGTGACGTGCAGCGGGTGAAGATACTCTACAATAAAAAGGATTCTGCTCTTATTCAAATGGCAGAGCCACACCAAGCTCATCTAGGTATGTACAAATAATTAAATGACTTAAGGTACCTATTGAATAATCCAACAAAAATATATTATAGGTCGATTCACAAGAGGTGGTACGAATGAATTGAACGAAAATAAAGTCACTGTGTGAGTGCCATTCATGCACCTCCTGTAATATTTGGTAAAGAAGTACATAATATTACTTCGTTATTAAACAAATAAATAAAAAATATACATATTTTGCACATTATTAGGATTTAGATTATGTGATTTAGTAATTCATGATACGGAACATATTGTACGACGTCATATCGGAATTTGCACCAATATTGATCATTTTGCTGATATTTTTTTTACATTGCTTTTGGGCGTTTATGAGATGATAATGTCTAAAATTAACCTGTATTTAATAATATTGTGATGCACACATAAATATTTATCATTCACTCATTCAATTTATTTCCGCGATCTTTTGTGAATCAATCTACTACAAGTACAGCAGTTGTATTAAAATAATTTATGTATCTATAATGTTCTTATTTTCTAGCCATGACTCACATGGACAAGCTGCGCGTGTTCGGCAAAGCTATGCGTGTGATGCTAAGCAAGCACCAGACGGTGCAGTTGCCCAAAGAGGGACAACCCGACGCCGGTCTCACAAGGTTAGCGCATGATTCATACCAATTTCATTCATTATAAAAAAAAAACGTTTCAAGCATGTTACATCTGCTTTGTGGTTGTTCAAATGATAACCTTTACCCATAATAACTTGTTATATTACCATTCACAGGGACTACTCCCAGAGCCCGCTCCACCGATTCAAAAAGCCAGGCAGCAAAAATTATCAGAACATCTACCCGCCTAGTGCCACGCTGCACTTGTCTAACATTCCGTAAGTCTTAATAGTTTTATACAGAATAATAATGGAAAAAAAATGTAAAAGAAAACTATTAAATTAAAAATATGTCCACAGAGCCACGGTTTCCGAGGAGGATATCAAAGAAGCTTTCACAAAACGAGAGTTCACAATTAAGGCGTTCAAGTTTTTCCCGTAAGTTTTAAACTAAAGATTTTACCTTACTGCTTAACTCCATTGTCTTTGTCCAAAGATAAAAATATATCCTGATGTATTACTTATTATTTTCTTTTATTTTACAGGAAAGATCGCAAAATGGCACTCGTGCAGTTGCCGTCTATCGACGATGCGGTGGCGGCGCTTATTAAAATGCACAACTACCAGTTGTCCGAGTCAAACCACCTCAGAGTGTCCTTCTCCAAGTCGAGCATCTAAACGAACTGACCTCTCCGCGTATTCGGAATATCACACAATCTCTGTCAGTCGCGTCCTGCTATTGGCTATTACTATCAGGTCTCCGGCACTAAATAAAATATTTTTATCTATACTGATGAGGTACGGTACGGCACAGGCTTGACCGTCATTTTGGATGCGTAGGACAAATCGATGCGACTGTCAATTAAACTGAACCTCTCACTCAAATCGAGAATTTCACTCGACTGAAAATTACAATGTAATCTGCATTACGCTTACTTGGATCAGTTTAGAGGTATAAGTGCTACTCTATTTTCTTAGTGAATACGTACATTTAATATTACTGCAACATTGTAATTTAAGGTAACTTGTCATCATCACACGACTTCAAATGGCAGCTATATGCTTATTATTATATTTTTAGAATGACTTTATGTTCCTACCGCCATGCCAGAGGGGATGTCCATCTTGTGTGATATTCATTCCATAATTTTAATAATCATAAATTTATTTCAACAATGTCTTCATTATTTCCATTGATTTTATTGTAATGATAATACGATTTTGCAAAATCAATTAATCAAAACAGTGTTTAATTTTGCAATTAGATTGCGCTAGATTTATTTAAAATATGTCGAATGGACGTTTTTTTATCGCGATGTGAGACATTGCTTTCGTTGAATCATGGTTGTTTTAAAATCTGGCAACTATTTTATAATAATACCTACCTGTCGTTTTTAAAAGTATGGTTTTTCACGTTACAACATTATAGGAAGCACATTGTTAAACAGATATTTTCATTGACACATTATTATCTGCGGTTATTGAAATATTGTATTTTATAAACATTTTATTTGAATATGCACAATTTACTATTATTGCATTTCTTTGTAAGTAAATAAATATAATTTTGTACGCATACACATTTTTTTATTATTATTGGGAAAATTACATTTGTAAATGTGTATGTGTGTGCAATATTAGTTTTAGAAATCATTTTAATAACGTTCTTAGATTTAAAGTCTTCAATGGCCGGTGTTCGATTGCCGGTACTCAATAGTGTTACATTTAATGCTTCCATAAGTGTTTCGTTGTTTGGAGGAATGCCCCAATCTGTTCTGTTTCCATCATGGTTGTTCTTGATTAGTTAGTGTAATCACAACTCTTCTAGTTGACATATCACGTCTAGTTGATATATCACTATCTATAAAGTTATGTTCATTGACATAATAGTGACATGATGCATTTATTTTGATGTTTATTTTATTAATGTTAGCTACAACACACTATAAATGCTCGTGCATAACTGTTAACAATAGGTAATTATTTATTCGCCTTTGGTCAGTAAGCGCCTATAGTGGCACAGTGTGGGCAATACGACAATGATATATTTTTTAGAATAATTTTCGATATCATTTTATTACAGTGTTGCCACACTGTCGCTATTGGAGACACGGCGACGGTCAAGAAAGTATTCAAGATCTGACTTTGCTTTTTCTTTAGCATATTAATTGAGCAGTATTCACATTAGGGCACAAGAACTCGTTATACAGTATTAGTTAAATAACTTTCTTAATGCTTTATTTTTGTATAAAATCATTAGAATTTCATGACTTGGCTTCTCAAGCTTCTTGGACTTGTGCTAAGCTCTTAATTGGTTTTCACACATCTTTGCCTTCTTAAATTAATAAAAAATGCTTCTAGTCCAATGCAAAAGAGATTAAGTTTGTGGATTAAGTGTAATAACGTCGTAAAAAATCATATCGTGGATTGTCTCAAAGTATCAAAAAAGTCGGGAACGAAAAACTTTTGAGAAAATAATATGTATTTATGATGAAATCGGTCATTGCGTGATGCCCATTGAAACCTAATGCTCTAATTGTAGGACCAGCATTAAGTGTTCAGTTACACGTCCAGTTTATGATTAGGCAAAGCATGCGTGAAACAGATACCTGAATTAAGAAAAATAGAGAAACGGTTATGGCACTCGTCAACACGTCATCGAATGTGAACGGCATTCGATCGATACTCTTAAAGAGCATGGAGCCAATATGACCCTTTTTATTTTGGTGACACTATTATGAAGATGAAATTTGAAAAAATATGTAAAAAGGACAATGGGAGGTAGGCACATGAAGGTAAATGAATTATATTGCAGATTGCATGAAGAGGCGCCAAACCCAGGTTGATCAATGTAAATTATAAGCTTAAATTGGCCGCCACTTAGTAAGTTCAACGGTCACTGAACTTATCCCTTCCAAAGTCAAAAATAAAATAAAATAATTATTTTATTTTAGAAAGCATTGTTCAGTCATTTATAAAACAAACATATTTACACTATTTTAAAATGTATCGTTATACATCACGTACCGTAAATAAGAAATAAAGATAGAGCTTAGTAAGATGATTAAACTGAAAAATATTAGATTGTCATTATGATGTAAGTTTTACTAGAAAAATTTAATCATACAAATTGTATTATTCAGTACGTATCGATAAGGAATGTAAAAGTAGTTATTTGGTTTAGATAATGTTAGGTGACCAGGGTGTGGTGATATTTTGCACGTTTTTGAAAATGTTTTTCTATAGGGTGCAGAATTTCTGCGCTCTTGTTTTAAAATGAGATTAAAGTGGTTTGCGACTGGTGGTGGTCTGCTTGACGAGAGATCGGCGGTAATCGCATTGTATTTAAATATTATTACTTATTTACATTAACATTATCACAACAAGGAGATTACATATCCAGTGTATTCAGCGCAGAACGCTACACACATGGCGTATTTCTCGGAAAGATATACAATCATTTGCTCCCGCGTAATTTTTTCGTTATCCACAGTTAATCATTGCTTCTGCTCAATCCGTAGAAATCAGGAAGTAATCAATTGAAAATGTGTGTAGCGTTTTCAGGCCTAATCTTTTCTCAAACATTGGTATTGACTAATAGATAATTATAGGTATTTTTGTGTTTAGAGAAGTATTTTAAATATTTAGATATTACGGTAATATTAATAAAATAAGAAATAGATCAGTGTTTAGAACGAGATGCCAAATTTAAAGTCAATACACATTATTTTAGGTAAAAGGTAATTGAAGTAATCTTAACATTTATTGAAAAGTTGATGAAAATGTTAAAGTTAAATTATATTTGAGAGTTTTATTAAGCGCAATTTTATTCATTGTAAGCGAACATTGTTTCAATTTGTTAGTTAAAGTTATGCGTTAAAAAAATGTGAAACTTGTTTTCCAATATCTTGATTGGTCTGCGCGGGCGCCGCCCGCCCTGGCTCAAGGTCCCTCGCCTCCTGCGTCGTCCTTCTTGCGTAACGACCAGAAACATTTCAAACAACATATCTCTGCATATCATTCTTATTAAACCTAATTTTATTGCGCTTTATATGTATCTCTTGTTAGCTGTACTTGATTTGTACGTAACAACGTGCATATTTCGTAAAATAATATGAATAAAGGCCAACATATCAATTAATAGAAATTTGGCTAAGGCGCATGTTATACTACACTTTCATATCTTCGGCAAGTGCACTCCGTTATGAGGATGTCTACAATTTAAAACCATCAGACGGACAACCTTATAATAATTATTCGTTGTGGTCCATTTGCCCATGTACGATTTCGTTTATTTCTATTTCCTTATTTTAATTTTAAGCCTTATGTGTGTTTAGTTTCTTTCTTATTTTTAATTTCGTAATTAAACAATATTATCAATAATATATTTTTTGTTCTTTATTTGCCTCCTCTTCGTTTTTCCTTGGTTCTTTTCCCCTTATTTTTTTAAATTCAATACCAATTGTCTAAAGTACGTTAGAATGAAGCGATCTAAGGTTCGAGAGCTATGTAAAGGATGGCCTTTGAAATCTCGCAAGAAGTGTCGATTCATTTTCTTTGTTACATATCCAATACTGTTGCTTTAAATGTATTTTTCTCAGCACTTGGTGAGATAAAAAACTATTTGTAAATAAAAATAAAATTTAATGGGGATCAATATATGAAATGATGTACATTAGTACACAATTGGTACTGTAGACATATTCGTGTTTAGTCTAAACTCTAAACTATCCTGACGTAATTATCGCAACTAAAGTAAAATAAAGCTATACCTAAATGCTTTGAAATAACCATTATATTCTTGTGAATACTAAGCGATTTTGACTTCACTTATGATTCTGTGAATTCTCCTGGCTTTCACGAGAGTTTAGCCTAGTAACATGTTGCTTAGTTGAATTATGATGGGAGTAAGGGACATAAAATATTGCCATTGATATGTTTTCATGATATTATCAAATGGGATTTATATTCGCACAGGGTATAAAAAGAATAAATAGACACAGCCCGAGCACAGCTTTGGTGCAGTTGTGTGTCCGTGCCACGTCCCTTAGGCCTACTGAGTGGAAGGAACTGAAACATTCCACGGTGAAACGATGAATTAGCAAAAAAAGTTTGTAAAATAGAAAAGTAATTGTTCTCGAAAAGCTTAGTTAATTCGATGATTTCATAATTTCTAAAGGTATTCTGTTTATTCTTGTTAAACCAATACGCACCTTGTATTTTAATCTGAAGAAGCGCAATTTGAGTAACATGTCGTTCAAAATATTTATGTTTATCGTGAAAAACTTGAAAAAAAATCTTAGACATGCCTAAAAACAACAGTTTTCTATGAACTGACATGTGTTAAGCACATGTTAAATGTCTGTTTTAGTTTTTGTGCTAACACAGTCAAAGTTTCAAAATAGGAACAGGCTAATTTAAAAGATCACCTACCTTCAATTATTTATCATTTTCTGCATTTTGTAAAAATATAATGTGAAAAAAGTTTTAATAAAAATAAACAGAATATAGATGAAAATGAAATGTTTCAAATTTGAGAGTGGTAAGTATCTGTCTGTATGGGTGCAGACGGTGCAGTAGCTAACCTATGACATGGCAGTTATCCTTATGTTATCTGCGAATGTAAATATTATACACGACTATATTAATAATAACAAATTAATTAAATAAGATCTATAGTAAAGATAAACATAATCATTTCTTTAAAATTTACTTATAAAACATAGGTATCCTATTCTAATTTTCAGTAGATGCCTAGTTCATTATCAAAGTAACTTCTAGAGAATATACCTACCTATTTTTTATTTGTCTCACTTGTAGGGCTATACCATTTGATTTATAAAAGAATTAATAATGGTGTGCAAATTAAAGGGTTGTGTGTAAAGTTAAAATAGTTTAAATAGATGTAAATCGTTCCAGTGACGAAAGTTTATCCCATCTTTCCCTTATTATTAAAGCACATCTATTTAAGTTCGTATTTCATACTTTAAATTTGCTAAATCATTTGAGACATGTCAATATCTTTAGTCTAATTAAATCAATAATGCCAAAGACCAATCATTGGGACAAAAAAAAACAGGGATCTAATAATATTTTTCCTTTCAACTAAATCTTAACCTACCTTCTAAATAGCCATGAACTATACAAAGGAAAGGAAGTGTAAGCTTTAAAAAGCGTATTTCAAAATAAAATGTAACTATTTTTATTTTACATTAAGTATTTCTAACCATAATTTTGTAAATTGCTCGCGGTCTGTCTATGAGAGCCGTAGCACATTATCCACATAAATCATAAATAACAGTTAGATGAAATTATGAATAGTATACACATATTAACAATCTTAAGTGACTACCCTATTGAACTCTAGATTTATTCTTTGTCATTTTATAATAAAATATAGTTGAAAACAGCATTTTTATTGCAAAAAATAACCTTTTTATTTTACTCTCCAGACACGAGAATTCCTTTATGCCCTGCTACTTGCCAACTATATTGATATGTTCAATAAAGTCTGCACATCATGTGGATATAGAAAAAACTTAGGAATGGAAAGACTAAACTGAAAAATAGTACTAATCATGTAGTAATGGATTTGGATCTAAACATAGGGAATATGGAAGCAAATTATTTGTTCTTAAATTTATTGTAATGACAAACCAAGGAAAGAGTTTTTGAAAAAGCTAGAAAAATATAAAGATATCAAAATATTAATTAAATTGTCGATTAGACAAAGAGATTCGAAATGAATTATGACGTCAAAGGTTAACTGGAAGAGATCACTTTAAGGGATAAGTTCGCCTTTGTACATCTCTTTATCTTGTTAATTGTAATTTTCATATGTTTTATGTACAATAAAGAGTTACAACAACAACAACACAAGAACCATAGAAAGCCCTTGCTAAATTTATTTTTTCTAGGTAGAGATGGAATACAAACTACCCGTTACCTAATATTTTCAGTATAGTTATAAAACCAAGTTGCTTTCAGCTGGGGCTTGGGCAGCCAGAGTAATGATGAACGTTTTTGAAAAGAATTTGGGTGCTAACACTGTATCGATTTATTTCCGATCTGTAGCGAATATCGTCATATTCAACATCACAGCACAACCTATGGCTTGCATTGCATGGAGTACCTAGCAAGGAAGGCAGCGCTAGTGGTGGTGGCCCACCCTGCGACGCAAACTAACTACAAACTACTGCCTACCTATTTAGTTCGGAAGGAGTATGAAATCTTTTGGAATTATTGTGAAATATTAGCGATATCTTGTATGCCAAAATTATGCTAGCAAAGCTACCAAACAACTGAGAAATTTGAAAAGTTCATAAATAAGTCTATTATCTTATTATCAAGTTTAGTTAAGTAATCGATTCAGTCTACTCTACCTAACTTTTAATACTTAATTAGGTTGTACTTACGCGTGACGTTACGCTTTACGCCTAGAATATATATCGATACACTTTGAATGCCGATTAATTTCTTAAAAGAAACAACAAACAAAGCGTGACAAAATTTGTACGAATTCATTCTAAACCTTCCCGCCCTGTTCTAAAAAAAAATGACGTCTATGACTACCAATCGACCAACAGAACAGGTGTCAACCAACTGTCAGTATGTAAGTAAGTACCTGCAGGGCTACTATGAAACTCGCAACAACAAGTTCGTGTCGTGCGGTCCCTCTGACACTTATATTATTTAATACGAGAGCGAGAGGAACCGCACGACACGAACTTAGAGTTTCGTGTTTCGTAGTAGCCCTGCTGACATTGGCCCAAGCCACAGATTACTAATATGTAGCTAGCTACAGATAAGACAGTCAATTATTGTTGTTTCCTATTATTGACGTTGCAGCGCTGTTAAATTTTACAGTCTGTGGTACTTGTTTGACAGTCGTAGGGCTTTCCACAGGTCGATATTATAATCATTATCGATAGTCTCCAGTCAATGCTAGTGATGCGCTCTACGATAAATGGGAGTTACGGGTGTCTTGTACTAATTTAATTTTTATTCATACTCGTATAAGTTATGAAATAAAACGACTATGTGTTTTTAATCATTTATTTATTCAAGGGTCTCTTTCCATTCAATTTATATTTGAATAAAATTGTGAACATGGAGCTATTATTGCAAAGGTTAAAAAAACTTACCCTTAGACGAGAGTGGTACACCATGAACCATTTCCTTTTTGAACAGGCAAGGATACGAATATCGAATCCGCGCACCTATTCGATCGGACTGAGTATGGTCAAAATGTCTTACACATACGCGTTTCAACAACAGTTGACTCTTGGTTAAAGCCAGCAAATAAGGGCTAGTCGGTACTAGCAACGACATCCAAAGATTATGTAAATAGTCGTTTTTGGGCATGCAAAATAGTTTGTGAGTGGCACTTGTTGAATTACAATCAACAACACAACACTTGAATTTTGCCATATTGGAAGTCAGTGGAATATCACTCGCACTAAACACTACCACAAGTAGAGTATTGTATTGTTAAACAGAGGAGGATCACTCATGGAGGAGGACTCATGGAACTACAACTCGACCAAAACGGGAGGAGAACGCAAGAGAATACCCGCACTCAACTCAATATTTCAAACACAATGACGGGTAAGAACATGACAGCAAAGAAATGGCGGCGGTCCACAAGTTGTAATAATATCATACAAATGGCAGCGCTACAACGTCGATGAATGAAACTAAACTGTCAGGCCCCTGCCCCAAGCCTTAAGGCCGCCATTGAGGGGAATAATAATAATGAATATCTATATTCTATTTGTTCTAAAGTCGCGGCCCCAAGCAGTCGCTCGACGCTCGTTTCCAGCGATAAATCTGGTCACGTGACCCCATTTCAAATCGGTAATCGCTAGTCGCTCGTTTGCGATTGCTCGTTGCATCTTATCTTCCAAGTTTAGGTATATTTTTATACCTGCTGCTATTTAGGTACTCATAAACTACTAATAATTCTCAAGCAAACTTAGTCGTTTACCTTGAAAGTTTGATATTTTTATTTATTTATTTATTTGGCAAAAAACATAAAATACATAAGGCCTTATTCTAATAAGTCTTACAATATTATGCACCCTGGTAGGGTATAGCCACATTTATAATAATGTTATCCAATTCTATTAGGCAACTATATACTTATATATACTTCTACACCTGAACTTTTTCAAATTTTTCTACCCACAGGTTTAGATTTTAGAGGGGGGGAGGACGCTCGATTTTAATGAAAATTTCAAACTTAAACTCACAATCCAACAACATTTATTGACAACAAAAACACACTACATCACAACAAAAACACAGTAAAAACATAAATAGGAGAAGGGAGAAAAATAAGAGACATTGTGCTGTAGAGTGATGCCAAAAGGACTCAGCTCAGCATATCATTATGCCGTAGTCCTGTAACCAGAGCTGCAGCGCTGGTTTTCAGCTGAACCCGGTGATTGTGCAGTGCACCCACGTAACTGAACGCTTAATTATTGCGGGAAAAGAAAAAAACTACTTATATATTATCATGACAAATATAAGAATTATAAAATACCTGTAAACATATATAACTATGCGTGGAAATTTGTACAAGATGATTTAAAAATAAAATAAAAGAGTAACACAGAATTTGCACTTTGATGTTGAATATTTCGCAAAAAAATCACCGAATCGAAAAGTCGTCTTAGCAAACCCCTAATGGTTTTAAAAGACCAATCCATTATTCATATTAGATTAACCATTGTCTGTAAATTACAGACAAACTTGCTTTCGGCCACTTGCGGCTGTAGGTCTTCACGTGGAGTCGCAGACGATATTTCTCTATGGCTTAGTTCCTTTTGCCTATCACTGGAAGGAAGTTAAAAAAAGCTAAATCTAAAATGTCAATTTCAGAATTTTCTGAGCAAAAGTCAAAACGAAAATAGTTCTGCCTGTTTAAAAATTATTGTTGTTGGTAAATTATTAAACTGACTATTCAGAGCATTCTTATGCACATCGAACGAAAATGTTACGGACAGTGGTCAGATTGACGCCGGCTCTTATACCTATTTTAGAAAATAGAAACCAAAATGATTATAATTTATTGGAGCCAAGAACACCAGATATTTCTGAAACTGGTAGAGATAGGCTAAAAAAAATGTTTTATAGGAAGTAAGAAGTAATTTTATTTATAACGCTGTTCATTTAATGTTAAAAAAACTAACTAATATTATTTGTTACCTACTTTATAACCTAAAATTGTTGTTAAGTAATAATCTAATTTTTTAACAGTGAATATGATGAAGTATCACCAGAATTAAGAACCGTAGTACAGTCAGGGTTGTGTGGAGTGTTCTTCGGAGCTTGTATGGGAGGATTTGCCAAGTCTCGAGATGCCTACTTATATTTTATAGAAAATAACCAAGCAACTATATTTCAGACTACTATGGAAGCAAAGGTATAAAGTATTAATTTTTTATAAGGTAATCCGTGACTATTGAGACCAGGTGCTTCTTGAATGTCTTCACACAAATGTCAGTTTTATGCCATATGGATATGCCATATCCGGGTGACACTCTTTCCCAGCCTGGATAATACCGACATGGAAATACCGGCCTGTACACGCCCATAGAAACTGACATGAGCTTCTATAGGCATGTACATGAAAAACAGGGCCAGTATTATCCGAGCCGGGAAAGAGTGTCACCCCCTTATTCAAGGATTACCATAATAAATTAATTTTGTGCTTCCAGCAGCTAATTGACTCCCCACAATATTTACCTGATTGTTTGTGTGCCTTGCATGGAAGACCAGGGCAGGAATTCTTTTTGATGCTTATAAAAATGTCCCTTAGTCATTTAAATGCAAGATTTTTACTCATTCAGATAGTGTTCTAAGACAATATTTTTTTATAATTATTCAGAATTGCATATGCATACCCAAATGTTAAGTTATCAAAATGTTTGGAGTTTGGACTCAAAATAAAAAAGAGAAACTATTGTTTTGTAATTCAGTAGATAATTTCTTCAAGGGTCATGGGAAATGGTAATGCATTGCAGTATCTTTTTTTTTCCTCTGATATTTTATGAGGCTTTAGTACACCAAATGTGACTATCTCAGCCTCACGGAGAGCCTCAGATATATACACCACACTACAGACAGATATTACACTCTCCCTTGCACTGAAACCACGTCTCTGGATGCAAAGGCCCGTCAAATGAATCTGTTAATTTGCATGATGCCTGAGAATTACAACTGCAGTATCAAATGAGACTTTTTTGTAATAAAATATCCTGGAGTAAGGAGTACTTCATAATGAACTTTGAGGTCAGGTTGAGGTTGGTTGTATCTCGAATAGCTATGCAGTAAATAACAAATTACGAATGAGTCTATTAGAAGCCCAAAGTCGAAGACTGAGGGCTTTAATGAGTTGATGTTCATAATTCCAGTACCTCCCATGCAACATACAATGTCTTTCATCACATTTGAGAGTAAAATAGTATATTTGTAAAAGAATAAATAGTAATGTTACAAAAGTTGCTGATACCACTGGCGTATGTTGAGGGCAGCGCTAGCAAGCTCTTCGCAGCATGGGTCTGGGGTGCGTGTTGTGGTGGTTGGTGCAGAAACTCAAAACGCACTTAGCCATTATATGTAAACAGAATGCCCATGGATTTCATGTAAGGGCTTGCAAGCGATTGATTGATTCATTGATCAAGTTAGTCTGCTCTGCATGTTACGACACTGCATATGAGCAAGTGTGATGAAAAAACATCTACAAATCTACTTACACCTTTACCTTTTAGCATGTATGTGGACAATTAGGGTGTGACAAATAAAAATGGAATAACAAATTAATTTCAGAAAAAGTTGCAAGACTATGTGATGATAGGGTTTGCTAAAGGCGCATATCACTGGGGTTGGAGACTCGGAATCTTCACTGGAACATTTAGGTACTTAATAGTATTTTTATATTTCACTCATTTCTAAAAACTTAGCTTCACTCGTAAATATCATTTCCACTGTTACCATGTTGCTAGTAAATTTCTCTCTTTCATCCATTAGAGTCACCACACCAAAATGTAAAAGCTAGGTGTAGAAGGTTGCTTGAGCGAAGGTCTGGAGTGGGATTAGAAATGTAGACAGGCAATGGATATGGTGAATCAATGGCCATATGTAAGTGGCTGAGAAGAATAATGGTATACATAATGATATACAATGGTATACAATGGTATTCATAATGGTATGCAAGTAATAGTCAAAGAAACCATCCCATTCGAGGATGGAGCTTTATCATAATCAGTTCCAGTGTTTTTTGGGAGATAGAATGCAGCGAAAAAGCTTCACCGTGAGGTTGTTATCCAACGCACGGAGGGTTGCGACCATATTCACTGTCTTTTTCTATTCTAATTCTAAACATGTTATTATTTATTATTATTATTATTTTATTATCTATAGCCTCTTTATTTCCATTTTGAATCCAAATAAATAATTATACCAATTATTACGTATACATAAAAAAAATACATAACATTTCATCTCATAATAGTTAAATAGAAATTAAATAAAAAAAAAACAATGCAAATCAATATGGACCCCTCAACGGGTAAATGCCTCCTCCATTTCGTTCCACATCTGTCTGTCCTTTTCTTTAGCAACCCAGTTTTCGCCAGCATTTCTCACTATTTCATCCTCCCATTTTTCTTTTGGTCTACCACTTTTCCGTTTGTTTGTTGGACCTTGCCAAGAAGTGACAAACTGTGCCCATTTTTCTTTATTCATGCGTACAATATGACCTGCCCATTTCCATTTAAGTTTTTTCTAAACATGTAACTGAAAGAATTTTAAAATAATGCCTTTTATTTCCGATTTAACACTTTTTGCAATTCTTTATAAACTATCCCTTATCTCGGTATGCCTTTGGCATAGGCCTCCAAAAATCTCCACTCTGCACTGTCCTCTGCAACTCTGGTCCATTGTGGCCCCAGGGTCAGGCCCCTCTTCCCCACTGTGCACACTGGGCACGTGCCCAGGGCCCTGCGATGGATTGGGGCCCCTACTCCATTACCAAACGATAACCGATAGCTAAATAGTGCTTTATTATGGTCATAGGGGCCCCATTATTATCCTAATGTGCCCAGGGCCTCTAATAGGTGAAAGACGGCCCTGCCCAGGGTCAAATGGATATCGTCGACCCATCTCCTTGTTGGGCGTCCTCTTTTTCTGGTACTGTTCCTAGGGTACCACAGTGTGACCTGTGTGAACAGAAAGAAGTTAGTGATAGATAACAATTGTGATTCAGTGTGGTAGACAAGATGGCTTCTGGTTTGCGGTTCAGTTTCTTTGACTCAAGGGCGGATCCACCGTTGTGGGCACGATGGGCATGCCCACAACCCTAATAGACTTGTGACGACACACTTTCACGGTCTATCGAGATGCTTGATTCGAGGAAAAAGGGAAATAATCAAATTCAAAATTCGTCATGCATGAGTCATGATTGTTCATGGGCGAGTTCACGCTCCGACTCGCACTTGACCGATTTTCGGGTGGCTGTGACCACAACCTTTTTTTGAGGCCTGGATCCGCGCCTGCTTTGACTATACATTAAATAGTGCTTGAAAAATAGAAAAACTAGGTATTAATATTCTAATAATATAAATTTGTTATGTTTCAGTTTGATAGCAACAACAATCTCAGTGTATAGGAATGAAACATCAATTACGGAATATATACTGGCTGGAACAATCACTGGAGCGATATACAAAGCTAATTTAGGCATGGCAGCTATGATGGTTGGTGCGGGACTTGGTATGTCGATTTTGCTAACAGTAAATAAATAAATAAATATCACGGGACAATTCACACCAATTGACCTAGTCCCAAAGTAAGCTTAGCAAAGCAACAACAGTACACTGCTAAACTAAATATTGAAGTGAATAATCTCAGAATGCGGTCTTGAACCCTAGTTTCCATGCAGGCCCAGTATGAATTATTCACTCATTGTAAACTACAAAATTAAATGTAATTTCACTTATTATTTTTTTAAATACAATGGTTAAAGCCTGGGTTTGAACCCACAGTCTTGATGGTAAGAAGACTATAGGCTTCAAACACTACTACCAAAACTTACTACTGGCACTTGAGGTATCCCATCTTAGGCCTCTAGGTTGGCAACGCATCTGCAATCCCCCTGGTGTTGCAGGTGTCAATGGGCGGTGGTGATCTCTTACAAAAAAAAAACTTTCATATTGTTACTAGCTGTTGCCCGCGATACCGTCCGCGTAGAAGTATGAAAAATAGTTTACGTCCTATTCTCAGACCTACCATATATAAGTACACAAAAAAACATAAAAATCGGTAAAGCCGTTTCGAGGAGTTTGGTCACAAATTATAATCTACCTTATTTATTTTGTTTTAGGTGCTGTTTTAAGTACAATTGGTGGAGCAGCAATCTTAGGAATCTTAAAAGTAACTGGAGTTACAATGCATGATATAAGACGAGCATTAAATAAAATAAGTGAAGCAAGGTACTGTTCTTGAAATGAGCATTTTTCTAATTAAAATCAGACAGAGGATATAGTTGATTATGTATCATAGGTACAGTCAAGGGCATAAATATCTATACAGCTAGGTATAAAATTCATGTATATATCGACCTTATGTTTAGTGGCATAAAGATGTATATAGATATTTTTGACGCCTTGGTAACGTACATATATTTATGTCCATCAACTGTCTGCCTGTCTGTTTACTCTAGAATTATGAAGAATAAGATTTAGATGAGGGCGTCATTTTTAGGGTTCCGAAGCCAAAATGGCAAAAACGGAACCCTTATAGTTTCGCCATGTCTGTCTGTCTGTCCGTCCGCGGCTTTGCTCAGGGACTATCAATGCTAGAAAGCTGTAATTTTGCACGTATATATAAGTAAACTATGCCGACAAAATGGTACAATTAAAAATTCAAAAACAATTTTCTTTAGGGTACCTCCCATTGAATATTTCGCAAATAAATCACTGAACCATAGACAATATGCATAGACGTAATGTGGGGGTGTTTTTTTTTCTCATCCAACCCTATAGTGTGGTGTATCGTTGGATAGGTAGGTAACCATTAGGGGTTTGCTAAGACGATTTTTCGATTCAGTGATTTGTTTGCGAAATATTCAACTTTAAAGTGCAAATTTTCATCTAAAATCTATACCGGTGGGTGGAAAAAATTTAAAAAATTCAGGATGATAGTCAGTACTTATATCAAACTTTAAAGGAAAACTATAACGGCTAAGTTTGATTGAGAATTATTAGTAGTTTATGAGTAAATAGCAGCCTAAGGTATAAAATATACCTAAACTTGGAAGATTCCGTATAAAATACGAAATCCTTCGAAAAATATTACTTAATTTTTTCGTAATGGCTACGGAATCCTATTTTGTGCGTGTCCGACACGCTCTTGGCCGGTTTTTTATTTCAACATGGCCACTGCTTGAACAATTTCATCATTATCATCATCACTATTAGCCAGGGCGTCCATTGTTGGACATAGGCCTCCCCATAAACTTAAACAATTTAGTTTCCTCTTTAAAAAGTTTTCTACTCCTGTATTTCATATAATCCTGCTCTAAAAAGGGATATTTTGTTTCAGAACTGACCAATTCAATCAAGCAAAGGAAAAAGCAGCTGAAATCAAACATGATTCACTTACCAAGCATCACGACCGGATGGTAGAACAAAAGGGGGAAATAAAAATAGAAGAGATCAAATGATGACGTTTTCAATTTTAGCTGTTGAAATGTAAATATTTATTAATTTATTAGCTTCAATGATAATTACAAAAGGCTTTACAGAAAATAGTTATATTGTTATTTATCCTGTCAAACTATCTCTACTTTTAATGCTACTTTTTTCATAATTGCTTTAAAGCATAGAGCGCAATTTCATATGAAATATTAATGCGTGAAGAATCTCCTACATGGCTAAATAGCCATGTATTTACTTTCAAATACAATCTTAATTTGATTGCTTCGTAACGATATCTCTTGTCCGGGTGAGCGGTTAGTTCCAATGGAGTGCCGAAAAAGTTTCTCGATGAGGGCTACGGCATAGATGTCGCTAGCGTCACTGCTTAAGTGACTAAGTAAGAAACAAACAAGCTGAGATATGAGGTGCATAGGGGAAATTCGTGTCGGTACCGTTGACCATCAGTGGTGTAGCGGTATAGCACGCGGTACGGATTACCGAGGACCTGGGTTCGATTCCCAGTGATGGTCTTATTTTTCTGTTTTTTCTGTGCATCTATATTTCAGTTTGTATTTTCAATTTAGGTTTTACGGGATGACCGTAAAAGTAAAAATTTGGAATTGAAATAAAAAATACAAAAAGATTCCAAAAAAACAATCTTAAATTTGTTTCAATCAATTCATGAGATCCTATAATCGTACCTAATGCGCGAGGATCGAAGATCATAGTCATTCATAGCATTTGAATTAGCATACGATCGAACATGTGAATTGGCGTACCAATTAAAATAAGTTTTTGGTAAAAAAATCATTTTCAATAAGTACAAGCTTTTTTTTTGCTGACTGTAATTTTTGTCGGCTTAACCTTGCATTGTCCCCCGAACTACATATTGGCATACCTTTCAAAGTCTCAAATTTTACTGATAAAAAAAAATACAAATAGATAATTTTGGCACGGAACCGCGTCCAAGCATACGAGCGGCAAAAAATCTGGCCCTCAAATGTATGCAGAATCGGTAATCGGTTGTATGAAGTACACTTCATACAAAATTACCGGCTGTAGCGGGGCGTCCTCGTTACACTGGCGCCCCACGTTGGGCGCCAGTGTAGCGGCGGGTCCTCGTGGAATGGAGTAGAAGAAAAGGGCAGATTCCAGGGCGATAAAGCGTATAATCACTCGATACACACACGAGCATAAACACACCACATTTATAAAGTCAGATAAAGCAGAGTACATAGGGTATTATATAATAGTAAACAGAGTTTAAGAAAATGCGAGCGTCACACACGAAATTGTCAGCTTAGCGTCTAGCAGTTCTCGGAAGAAGAACATGGCGCGTCCCCAGAGACAAGATATCAGAGTGGGGAGAAAATAAATTATCCTATTGGCTAAAACGCGCGGGCACGCGAACTGTTCGAGCGCGGCGAGAGCGGGCAACGTAACCGTCGCTCGTGCAGTCCCTAGCTGAGCCGTCAGATGGCGCTACACGGCCAAATTTTGTGCCGCTGAGTATATATAACAATAGTTTGAGAAATGACAGTTCTGCGGTAACAGAAAATAAAAAATAACAACCGAATTCATGATCTCCTTTTTATGAAATCTCTTAAAAATAAGACTGCTTGTACATTGAATTGGACTCTC
This sequence comes from Choristoneura fumiferana, assembly GCF_025370935.1. Taxonomy (NCBI): domain Eukaryota; kingdom Metazoa; phylum Arthropoda; class Insecta; order Lepidoptera; family Tortricidae; genus Choristoneura; species Choristoneura fumiferana. Next base: position 4,562,067 of record NC_133483.1, read on the forward strand.
CTTGGACTATGGAATATAGTGGAAAAGAAAACAATTTCTAAAGGGATAAAGTTGTAAGCTCGCAATTGTCCGGTTTGAAACTGTAAATAACAGTTCCAAATCCCTTCAAGAGTAGCGCTAGAGTAGCAACGGTGTCTGAAATAAAATAAACAATTTTGAGCATGAAACTACCGTGAAACTCCCTCATATTAAATGATATTGTAACGGATAACTCGCGTCTTAAATCGAGTTTAGCTCGACATGTTCCGGGCTATTTCGTAGCCCTTCTTCATAGGAGCACGCGACTCGGCGGCTGCCACAACACGCGCACTACGCGCCACCGCTCTGCTCGCGCGACATAAATACGCGGGCGAAATAGCCCAAAACATGTCGAGCTAAACTCGATTTAAGACGTGAGTTATCCGTTACAATATTCATTTAATAAATAAAATAAACATGATACCTATCGTAAAGTAACGCTATGAGAAAACGTGGACAATAATTGAATTTTCGTAAACTATTAAAAGCATAATTGAGTGATTTTACTGTTTGTTGTTATAAAAGTCCCTTTAACACTCCCCGTAGCGTCGCTTAACACCTTTTGATGGACACTTCTGCATACCGTGAGATTGTTCTCCTTTTCTTTACACTTCATATAGTTTTGATGAATGAGGCAAGTAATATAACTACTGACATTGAACATTCGAGGGCATAAAATATCTGTACAGCCATCAAATCAAATTTATGTATTCATCAACCTTATGGTTGGTGGGATAAAGATGTATAGATATTTTAGACGTCTTGGTAACGTACAAAACTACTAACTAAACAAATTACTACATCCGCTCAGTATATTTATGACACCAGATGAACCTTAGGCTGGTAAAGAAATGTCTTGGTTTAACTATACATAATAAAAGAAAAAACATTTTAGCTAAATGAAAAGCATTTATTAACTTACAAATTATAATGACATTGCACACTACCTATATTCAAATTAAATTCATATGATATAAAAATATGATCGATTATATACAGATATAATTTGTGCATTTCAATTTTGTTGTGTAATCCATAAAAATAGGTAGCATTTTTCCTATGATTTAAATACCTACACATGTTAAAAAGTTGACATGATTATTTAAATATTTAATAACAGCTCATGCGTAATAACAAACGTTAGTAAGATAACATGAATTAACACATCATTGGCAAGTTTCATTAACATAAGTACATACATAACATACACCTATGTAGCAGAACATTTAAAATTCCATATTATATGCGGTGATAAAAATCATACTTTGTGCAAATAAATAAATAATGTTGAGTAAATATAAAATAACTAAATGAAACGGTTCGACTCACGACTATAAATAAGTCAGGAACGGTCCGACTATACTCCGTTTAATTTAAGGTTTGAATTAACGGTCCAATTGTTACACACGTTTCTTGGTATTTCGAATACAAATGGACTAAAAATACCTATTATTAGCGGTATTTATAAAGTTTTTACTAAAGAAGTTAACACAATTTTAAATAGTTGCGTTGTTTCTAAAACGTGTGCAAATTTTACCGTTAAGTTACAAATGTTAAAATAAATGGAGTATAGTTTCGATCTTTTCGGAAGGCCTTTTTCATAGGTGAGTGCGTTCACGACGGTGGCGGTCCCCGTACTGAACGCACTCACCTATGAAAAAGATCTTTCGAATAGATCGAAACTAGTCAGACCGTTCCTGACTTATAAGCGTGAGTTGAACCGTTTAATTTAGTAATTTTATCAATAGGTCTCCGAGAGAATAAGTAATAAGTAAGTATTGTTGAGTAAATATGTCTGAAATTCATCAAAAATACTGTAGAAGAGAAATCGTTTAGATGAAATATTTCAAGTACTTATTAAATATTTACTGACAAGAGATGTTGCTGTTTAATATTACATAACGTTTTCAAAATAACGCTCTTACATTAATATTTTCTAAGCTCGATTAAATATTGCCTACATTCACTACAGTTTTTACATACTTAAGTATTATAATTAATCGTTATATTATTCCTTACTCATAAAATGAGGCTGGATTTAAAATGAATCTAAAAAATTTGGTTCGGCTGGAAACCAAATTTTAAACAGGATCTAAATTTTTACACAAATTTGTGCATTTCGTTGATGAATATAGAACATTAATTCTGGTTATAAATAATACCGCAAAATAACCTATTTTCAGTTAAATGGATACATAAACGAGCATTATTTATTACTATACGTACAATTGAAGGCACGTACAACTGATCATTAAAGATGTTAGAGAGAGTTATCGTTAACACATTCCTTGCACATTTTTGTTGTAAACGCAGCCTTAGACAGATGGTTTTCTTTTAGTTTTATCTTTAATAGTCAGTTGGAAGTCTTTAACCGAAGATGTTACGTTGCGAGGTTGGCTTTCTCGAACTGTTTTAAGTTACAAAACGTATACTAAAGTTTATCGCAAATATTGCAGAACGAAATGGCATTATGGCCGCCGCGACCGCACGCTCGACGAGCCTCGCATTTGAAAAAAAAAATGATTGGTACCATGAAACACAATTCGCGCGGTGAAAAGCGACGTACATCATACAATTTACGATAGTCAAGCGACAATCGCTATTTCGAAACTTTATCATAATACTTGGCGAATATACTTTAGCCCATGGAATCGGTGCCAGACATTACCCCAATGTTAATAATACTGTTCCTAGCTTACTGAGTATCGTGGAATAATAAACAAGTGACAAAGACGGCCAGGCAGTCTTGCAGTTACGTACGATAGTAAAAATTATAATTTACATAACTTCCTGAGCAATCATCACATTAATTAAAATTATTGCAAATGTTATTGAAGTAGCTTATTACCTAAATATGAAATAAAATTTGATAAGCGAAATAATTTGCTGGGGAAATGTTAATTTCTTATAGGACAATTCAGCGTCAAAGCATTTATCATTGCAAGCACAGGCCGCGCTCACGATCGCATTTGAAATCTCTTTCTACCCTCATCTTAGATCATTTACCACAAATAAATCGTGAATGCAATGGTGATTTCTAGTGCGTTGGACAGCGTATTCTATGCTTCTACCACGTAAAAGAAACCAGCTAAAATGATTTAATAGTGATTGCGAGTTTGTTGGTTTGTTTGTGATTCAATCACGCGTAAACGGTTGTACGTACGACTTAGATTAATTTTTACACAGGTAATACACTCAGCGGCACAAAATTTGGCCCACTCTACATACAAAATTACTTATTTTTGCATAAATTTGAAGGCCAGACTTTTTGCCACTCAGTATACATGATTTCGGAGATGGGCACTGATAAGTTTTATCCCGGAAAATTGCGAGGTCCCCGCGAGATGACTGTTTGTCATTATTAAAATGACGTTGGATTTTTTATACAAATCTGTGGGCCTGCAGTGTTAAGCGGAAGCTTTATTTAAATTGAAATAAACTTCTTTTATTTAAAACAAGGCTTTGCTGACTAAACAAACTATATAAATTTCAGTAAAGAAGATTCAATTCGACCTCAACAAACAAACAAATACTGTGAGCTTGTAAAAAACAGGATGGTGGTTTGTACAGAAATCACACAAGTTGTCAAAGTTCGTTCGCATGAATTTTACACGTTGTATCTTATATTATGTCATGTTACACTTATAAAAATAAGGATAAAATTGATCTGAATCACTGAGCGGTTTGGGATTTTGTTATTCTTTTAGCACCCCTGTTTGGCGGACCTTTGGGTTTGGCGAAGGCCGGCCGGTGGAGATTCCTCTTGGGATGAATCTCATCGTACAGGAACTCTTCAGTCAGTTCTTTGCCATCGTCTATCTCAATCTGAAGACAGAGCAGTAAGGTATAAGTGTTAAATCGGTTAGCAATAAGTTAATTTTTAGACACAATTTAATTTTTGGAAATTTCCGCGGAAATTTTTGCGAGATCCTGTAATTTCTAAAGGGCGGATGAAGGATGCAATATGGTGACGAAAGCATAAGATGGATAAGACTTTTATTAAACTTCGATTAATATTTTTGAATAAAAATGTACTTATAGAAATTTGAGCGATGGTGATAATGTTCCTAATATGGTGAAGTATCACTTTACGAATACGCACCTCTTACATCTGCAGATCTAGAGGTCATTTTCGCTACATAAGTGGATAGTGAACTATAAGGGAATGCGATGAAAATACATACATACATACATAAAATCACGCCTCTTTCCCAACGGGGTAGGCAGAGACTACATCCTTCCACTTGCTACGATTCTGGCATACAACTCTCGCTTCCTCTACATTCATCAATCTTTTCATGCATGCACGTCGGTTTAGAGTACTCCTGACCCGACCTTTCTTCAGAAAGTCCCTGACTTGATCGTGGTACGTTCGTCTAGGCCTTCCTCTCCCAACGTTCCCATTGACGCTCGTCTTATAGATCTGCTTAGTCAATCTGTTTTCATTCATTCTCTCAACATGCCCAAACCATCCAAGCATCCCTTTCTCAATCCGTGTGACTAAACCTTCATTTACACCACAGCAGCATTTTTTTTTATTCACTCACTCAATTTCACACCTATCGTCTTCTTAACGCTCTCACGCATTTATTCTACTCTGATGTCCCTTTCTCACATAAACTTTCATTCCATACTGAGTGTGGTTCCGGCACACCCACATGCACAGCCAGTCGTTGCTTAGTATTCATAAAGGTGTGCAAAGTTCCATTCACTATCATTACCAGCCTTTATCGCCTTTAATATCTCTTTCACACCTAACACACCCTTCAACATTTATCCATCCCAAATTCAACTTCACTCCCAAGTACCACACCCTCATGCACAACGCTCTTTTAGTTTTCTGTATTCAATCAACGCTCCATTCACTACGTTCGCCTTTACTTCCTTTCAATTCATTCCTTTTCAAATACCATAACTTTCATTTTTACATAATATTACCTCATTTCCCTTGTCAAAGCAGCCAACGAGCAACCAATACCTTGCATCACTCATAGAAGATGCAGGTAATTTGATCATTGGCGTCAAAGGCATTTGTTACGTAACGTCTTTCATTCTCAGTCCAGGATCACTATCTTTCAGATGAAAATATTTTTTTTTTTTTATTAAATAAATATCACGGGACAATTCACACCAATTGACCTAGTCCCAAAGTAAGCTTAGCAAAGCTTGTGTTATGGGTACTAAGCAACGGATAAATATAATTAATTATATAGATAGATACATACTTAAATACATATTAAACACCCAAGACCCGAGAACATACTAATGTATGTACCTAATATAAAAGAAAATACGATTATTTACTACAACAATAAACTATTTTTCAATTATGTTCTCTTTTTTAAGTCAATTTTAGTCATATCCATATTTCGTATATCGTTTGATATAATTTTGACGTACTTAAATTGCATCCGTCATCCGCTCACTGGTAATTTCAATTCATATGCCAGTATAATGTTTAATGCGACTAAATTCGTGGGTAAAGAATAGACCCGAAACCGGCCAGCATGTATGAAAAGACTAATGAGTGTTGATGAAGCGAAAGATGATGTCAGGATTGTAGCAGGTGGAAAATAGTCTCTTGCCTACCCCTTCGTTGGGGAAGGGGCGTGATTGTATTTACTTGTATGTATGTAAGATAGACTTACCCTTTTTGCTACCTCTAAACCCATCTTCTCTATAATATCTAGGAACTGGCCTTTGCAGCTTGAATACATCATTCTTTCCTTGATGGAGCAGTTGTAACCGGGCATCGAATAGATGAAAACTGTAATTAAACACGCATTATATTATTACCTCTCATCTGTCTATATCTCTATTCTATTTTTATTTAGTTAGCAACAGAGCAACATCCATTTGATCTTCTCTAATTTAGCTTGCTAACAATGCCTTTTAAGTATTAAGGTTGGCTTCTCGCCAATAAATGATACAGTTTGGCGAGTAAAGAGCCTGTTTCACCACTTATCGACTAACTTTAAGTGACGGATATCAGTGATGCCGCCTCTGTTTGTTTTATCCGAATAAACAAAGAAGGCATTACTTTTATCCGACACTTACCGTTAGTCGACAAGTAGCGAAACAGGTCCTAAATGTATTTAAGTTAAAAAAAAATTAAAAAAAATTCGCTGTTTTGCGTTAGCTTTTTATTATTTGATGTTGCAGCAGCAATATCAATCCGGACATTATCCTTATTAATCCTTACTACTGCCAATTAGGACGGTTCCACCAAGTATCAGTTAGCCGCGTAGTTAGGCCACATTTATTTGTCGTATTGTGTCGTGACGCATCAGAACGGTATCGGTTTCATACATTTTATATGGTTGCGTTAACGTTTATCTGATGCAGTGTGTTGTGACGGCTTGTGTTGTGTCGCATCACAAGAATAGAGACAGAGAGCATCACGACACAACACGACAGATAAATGTAAACCGGGCTTTACATTGCGGGCGTGCATTCGCTCAATTCCAGGGTAGGCAGTTGGTAGTTGGAGCTGTAAGTAAAGTTGTTCACATATGCTCGCCATATGATCGCCTTCGTGGCTATATTTGAGCACGAAGAGTTGGTACCACGCCTGGTCTAGTCACTCGGTAATGTTCTGGCAAATTGACTGTTCGCTGCTTTCGATAAATTGATCATTTCTTTTCTTCTTCTAAATCTGACTGATTTATTACGGATATCGAGATACCGTCCTGTGTGTGATAGAGACGGACAGCTTAGCGTCAGTAATGGGGTTCCGTCTGTCACACTGCGTATACGAAACCATAAAATAGATATCAGAAAGTAAAATTGTCACCTATGCTCGCCATATGATCACCCTCGTGGCTATGCTTGAACACGAAGAGATGGTACCGCGCCTGGTCACTCGGCACCTGCTCTGGCAAATTGACTAGGGATATGTTCGCTGCTTTCGATAAATGGATCTTTTCTTCTTCTAAATCTGAAACGGAAGATATAAAAATCATTAAAATTGGTTGAGTATGAAGTGAAGTAAATATGAATTATTGAAATAATAAAACATGCAAGCTTTTTGTTAACAATTTCTTTAATCCAATTTTTTTTCATTCTAGTACTGATGCTGTCATGTCACAAAAACAATCTTTTTTTCCATTAATGACAGTTTTGAAGTATCAAACGGTAAAATTGGGAACTTCCTCCTTTTAAAGTCGATAAAAAAACGATGCATACGTTACGTTTGTAAGCAGTAACATAAACTTATGCAAACATACTAATAAGTACGAAAATAAAGCGAAAAAGTGTTTCAGCTAGTGCGATTCGACACCCACGTCCTATGGTTTGCCATGGTGCTACAATTTTTTTTGCGCTGTTTAAAAACTTCTAGTTCATGTTAAATCAGGCGCAGCTCACTCCGCGATTTTATGTTCCGCTACAAGTAGATGTCTGGAGCCCTCTAGAGCAGGGGTTTTCAAACTTTTTGACTCAAGGGCCACACTGCACTTAATGTAAATTCGTGCGGGCCAAGACTTTGACTGGTCATGGGGGTAATACATTAGTAGTAGATACGAGTAACGCATAAGGCACGCACTTGATGTTCATTATGTTTGTGAGTGGCTATCTATGATTATGACCAATTACCGTCAGTGGCGGGTCTTATAAAACTAATTACTAGTTACTTGTAGCTTTATAAAATCGGACCCTATCGCGGGCCCGATAGAGTTGTGGTTAACGCTCATTTCGAGGCTTAAAGACTCGAACGTTTAAGACTCCAGTCTTAAAGACTCGGCTATATTTGAGAATTAAATTGGCTTATTTTATGCGTATGGATGCAAGAAACCGTCTTTGCGGCCTTTGAGTCGTTAAGCCTCGAGAGTCTTTAGGGTTCGAGTGTTTAAGCCACGAAATTAACGTTTTCCACAACACTAGGGCCGGACCGTGGGCTCTCCCGCTTTTCGCGGGACGGATTAGAGGGGCTCACGGGCCGGACTTGGCCCGCGGGCCGTAGTTTGGCGACCACTGCTCTAGAGTGTGCTATTGCACTACACGTGCCGCGTGCGAGTGACAGAGAGGCACGATTCTTATCCCTTAACGTCACTTTTGTACGGCAGTGAGGCTTCTGTACTTTACTTATTCTGTGGTTAAACTACGATAAAACTCTTACCAATTCTAAACTGTACGTAATTGTAGGAGCCTCTCTGTAAGTCTAAAACCCCTTGCTCGGCCGCCTCCGTTATGGGGAAGGAAACCCCACCAATAGTAGATTGCCTGTAAAATAAATCATTAGAAAATTTTAGGATGGTCAAGAAGACATACCGTAGACAAAATAACAGGTATCTGGTAGCATGGTGAACGGTTTTGTTGCTCTGAGGATGAATTTTGGTTGAGTTCGAAACGCGTCCGTGTCGGGTGGTGGTGATAGTTGGGTTTTTGTGATTTGTGTGTGTTCTTGCAGTGGAGGAGATGCATGAACACAGTTGTTGTATAGACGTGGTTATCGTAAGGTCGCGGGTGAGCAGAGTATTAGTTTTTAAACCCCCGACGCAAAAAGGGGGGTGTTATAAGTTCGACCGCTATGTGTGTCTGTCTGTTGCACCGTAGGTCTTAAACGGGTGGACCGATTTGAATGCGGTTTTTTTTACTAGCGTTGGTTCTTAGACATGTTTCATCAAAATCGGTTTAGCCGTTTTAGAGATATTGAACTTCGAAGTGACAAAGACGGGGGTTTTCCAACATTTTGTTGGTTAGGTTATGTCCATTGACAAAAATATTTAAGTATTTAATCAATGACAAGTGTCCAAAACGTCGTTGCAAAAAATACGACCTGCATCTCTGTGTTCTGTCCGACTGCAATATAAACTGTCCAATTGGAAGTTGAACTCGTGCATTGAGTTAATATTTTTACAAAAAACAAAGCATTTTTCTACAAATACTATAGGTAGAGTCATTCACGATGACGCGTGCCGTGGTTCTTATTACAATGTCATTAATGGCTAATTTTGACAAAATCACACGTCTTCGTGGATGGCAGTAGGTATATTTTGACTTCTCATGCTCGTAGTCTTCGTATTTATCCAAGATACATTTATCTTAAACGTCTCGGGTAAAATGGTACGTTTTACGCGTTTTTACTAGCAAAACGTTTGCTCAACGAAATCTAAGAATCTAATCTAATCAGCGAATATAGCCACGAGATAACGCTCGAATCTCGTTCGGCGCACCCGAAAACTTAAGTTAAAATAATCTTTCATTTTTCTTTTGTTTTGTGCGGCCTGATCATGCCAAATTTCATAATTATTAGTCAATGGCAGTAGATACCCTACTAACTTTTGATTCCCACAAAATAAACTGCAAAAGGTTGCACGTGAGTATTTCTCAAAAAGTTGACCCGTCACCAAATTGACAAGAAATTATTAACCCTGAGGACAAGCATAAAACATCCAAAATTTCTTGACGTCAGGAAAACGTCAGGAAATCTTGTGAGGAAAAAAATCGTAATTTTGTAACTACATCACAACTTTCTATTGGTGGATCCAACAACAAAGATTACTTATCTGACTTTTTATCACTTTTACCACAAGCTTTTGTATATATTTAAAAACAATATTACTTATTTTTTGTGGTGAAATAGCGTCAGGATTTTTTTTTTAATAAGTGGTCAACTGAAAAAGAACTTTTGAGAAATAATCACGTGTCTTTAGATAGCGTGACGTTAGGAGCTTAAATCTATTTCACATTTGCAAGAGACCATATCCTTAGGATGTTTCTTATTTTTAACTTCCTATTTCCGCGTGTTAATGCGAAGAAGGGTCTTATGAAGGCTCCTGTTATTTTATTTAATCGCCGACGCAAAAAGAGGGCCTATTAGAAGTTGGCTCCAGTGTCTCTGTCTGTGGCATGCGGTTTATCTTACGTGAAAGCCATTAATCTTGCGGTGGTTCTTAGCTATGTTTCATTAAAATCAGTTGAGCCGCTTTTGAGATATTGAACTTTGAAATGACAATGTCGGGTCTTTTCAACTCTTTTGTGTTGGTTACGTTATGAAGTATGAAATGCTAAAAAAATATTTCAATAGGACAGCTAAAGACTGGAGATGAAACAAACCTGGAGTCAGTTCCATAGTTGGTGCTGTGTTCACTTTGTTGGAGCTCCTTTAGTGCTTCCTCTCTCTCGGTGAGCGGCGCGGGCGCGCTGATGCCCGACAAATGCGCCTTGTAGCCTCTCAAAGACACTTCAGACTATGAGAAAACATCCATAATCTATCAATCAAGTCATCTTTACTTAATAGTTTAAGAGCGTGTTTCACCATTCATTGTCAACTTTTACGCGACAGATAAATGTGATGTCATGTGTTTATTCAGGCAAGACAGAGACGGCATCACAGATATACAATTTATCAAAGAGTGGTGAAACAGTTGGGTAAACGGAACGGCGTAACAGGGTGGAATCATTTCACAATCTATTTCATGATATATTTTTTTGACTGATGCATAGAATCTCATCATGATATCTGTAGCAATATGGTTCTAAGCTGGTACTCAGGACAGTTTCTTGTTTTTTTTTATTCGTCTGGATGGCAAACGAGCAAGTGGGTCTCGCCACTACCAGGGGTATTGCAGATGCGTTGCCAACCTAGAGGCCTAAGATGGGATACCTCAAGTGCCAGTCATTTCACCGGCTGTCTTACTCTCCACGCCGAAACACAACAGTGCAAGCACTGCTGCTTCACGGCAGGATTAGCGAGCAAGATGGTGGGAGCAATCCGGGCGGGCCTTGCACAAGGTCCTACCACCTGCAATTCTTCGAATGATTCTCTATAATTAAGGTTTTCGACATACTTATTTAATGCTTTTTCAATAGTCTTAGGGAAGATCTATGTTTAGTGGCAAGTGTCATTTATATTCACTACTTACTTTTAGTCTACATGATGTAAGAGAAATATAATTAGGGTTTGATAGTAAAACTGGGCTAATAACTTACCTTAGTGGTAGCATGCATTTCATCTTTTATATGTGCGGAGCCAAATTCTTGCTTTAGCGTAGCTTTCGTTGATGCATACAACATCTTATGCCTTACTGGGGAATCGTCTGGAGACCAACTCAGCAGCAGCCACTCATGGCCTACAGAGTTTGTCGTGTCGAACCTGAAATTTTGTAACTTGATCATGAATTTAAATGCTCAGAATATAGTCAATAGCTTTTTAGTGATACAATTTGTTAGAAAAATGTTTGCAATTTCTAGATAGGTACTATTAGCTCGCTTAGGAGATTGAGCCATGAAGGAATTGCCTTAAAACTGTCACAACTCCCAACTTTAGTGCATTTGTACCCTATAATCTAACCAACAAAAAGTTGGAAAACCCCCGACTTTGTCACTTCAGAGTTCGATATCTCAAAAACGGCTAAACCGATTTTGATGAAACTGTCTAAGAACCATCGCTAGAAAACCTAATTAAAAAAAAAACTGCATTCAAATTGTCCACCCGTTTAAGAGCTACGGTGCCACAGACAGACATACGTAGCGGTCAAATTTATAACACCCCTCTTATTGCGTCGGGGGTTAATAGGTGACTCAGGAGACGTTAGCATGGCAACAAGCTACACTAAAAAGTTGATTGACCCCATTGCATTATTAATTGTAACAGCCAAAATTAATTATATGATCTCATAAAAAAACACAGGTCTACTCATGGACAAAGTGTGAAAGGATCAACATACCAAAATGACCTGTTGTAGGTATGTAGTAGTTGCACAGAATAGATATATAGGACTTAAGTCATTTTTCGAATATGGAACATCGACTTATCTATATGGACACGTTACTTTACAAACAACAGATCATCGTCTTAACGCATTCACTGCCATCTGACTTCCACAGGTGCCACTGACGCACATGTGCGTTCAAAATGTATGAATAATTATACATCGGCACTGGGCGAAGTTCCGAAAACGCATATGTGCGTCGGTGGCGGTGAATGTGTTAAGTTTTTTACCTATACTGACATTAGGGGAGTGCCCTTACATTGTACTCCTTATTCCACCTACCACGGGTACATAACCCATAACCAGCGCTCTTTTAACCCTAAAGCAGACCCTACTTAGCAGTTAGATTATGATAATGACATCCGTTTAGGTATTTAAAGGTATTGGACACAAAAGAACTGTCAACTTATACCTACAGAGCGGCCCATTTAGATCGGTCAGTATGGGAAAGTCTAAAACCATAAGACATACAAAGGTCTATTCTTAGGAAACATGTCATCGATTTTAGTAACAAGAAAAACTGCATTCAAACATAAAAAAAACATGTTTTCAGTATGGGAATCAAACCAGGTTGTTTTGAAAAAAAAAAACACATTATATCTATTTGGATATCAATAGTAAGTGTAGGTCATAAGCAATAAATGTTACTATGAAACAAGATATCTACAATGAATAAAATTCATTGTTTCATATTCTTTAATAATGTAAGTTTTATTTTTCAAAACATCCGGGTTCGACTTCCGAGTTGAGTACAAGTTTTTTTTATTGTATGAAAGCAGTTTTTCTTGTTATTAAAATCGATGACATGGTTCCTAAAAACAGATCTTCGTATGTCTTATAGTTTCAGACTTTCTCATACTGATCGATCTAAATGGGCCACCCTGTATAAGTTGTCAATTATTTTTCCCAGTGATGGTGTTATTTTTCTGTTTTTTCTGTGCATCTATATTTCAGTTTGTATTTTCAATTTAGGTTTTACGGATGACCGTAAAAGTAAAAATTTGGAATTGAAATAAAAAATACAAAAGATTCCAAAAAACCAATCTTAATTATTTGTGTCCAATACCTTCAAATACCAAAACGGATGTCATCGATCATTATCCTCTAGCTGCTAAGTAGGGTCTGCTTTAGGGTTAAGAGCGCTGGTTATGTACCCGTGGTAGGTGAAAAAAGGAGTACAATGTAAGGGCACTCCCCTAATGTCAGTATAGGTAAAAAACTTAAGAAGATGCCCAAGATAGCCAAATAAGTAGCGTACAGCTTACCTATACAGCAAGTAGCAAGGCATGTCATCAACTATCATTCCAGGTAGGTATTTGTCGAAATCTTGCTCCCAAGAGCCCTTTGTTGGCAAGTATTTGGCTAAAGTCAACTGTTCTGAAATGATAAATTTACGAGAAGGAATATTAATATCTATACTGGTTATGGCATGCGCCTTCAGGTAAAAACAAGGTTAGCTAACCATTAAACAAGATGGTGGTCAAACATAGGTCTATATTGCATAACAAAAACATATTAAATATATTCTATGCAAGATTGCAAGTATGGCTACTTGGTATGACCTGTGGCCATATTGTCTAACACCTGGGCGTTCACAATCGCATTCACCATCATTCTACCCACATCGGTACTACACCTAATGTGTGAAGACAGAAGGGTCAGACTACACCAAAGGGGGCACCATACAACTTTTTTTTATTGCTTAAAACGCGTTAAAGCATAGGAATCAAAAAAGACATCCATATTTTCGAAAAAAAGCGAAAAATAAATTTTTTTGGACAAAATTTTCAAGCAAAGTTACTATGGAGCCAGGACTTAATAAATATAGATAGATAGATTTACAATTACCATTTTCAATGCTGATCTTCATGACGCGTATTTTGCCTTCACGACATTTATTGAAATGTTTCTTTAGCTCCGCATTTGCTAAAAAAAGAAAAATGGATTAGGTTTTTAGTATCATATACAAAATAAAACCAAGTGACAAATTTTTTTTCATAACAATAGTTATGCTTGTGTTGTGCTATCACTATCAACAATAAAGATTGTATTATCATCAATAAACAAAACATCAAGATCATTGAGATATACAATCAAAACCATTTACAACAACATCTAAGGGACAGCAATATTTATCTATCTATCTAATCTAATACCTTTAAACAAGCAATTCTTGTATAGGTATAATCAAAATCTCGGAAATGGCTCCAACGATTTTGATGAAATTTGGTATGTAGGGGTTTTCAGGGATGAAAATTCGATCTAGCTTGGTTTTATTTATAGTAAAATGCTGGTTACCGAGTTTTAGCCCCAGCGGAGCTCGGTCGCCCAGGTACTTTGGTTGTTAAACATTGTTGGTTGTTTTAACCAGTGTTACTTCGGTACACAAGATTGTGTTGGGACTTTTTCTTTCGGTTGTTGTTCCATCAGATATCATCATTGCTGCTGCAATAACGCGTAACTAGCTTTTTCCATAAGGTATATTTTTGACTGTCAGAACAGTACGAACAGTCAGAACAGTGCTAGTTACGCTGTATTACAGTAGCAACGACAATATGTCGCTACAAATAAAAAGTTTTGACTGCAAGACATATACCTACTTACTAATTTTATAAAGGCAAAACTTCAGTGATTCAGTGATTTACACACAGGCGGACAGAGTAACTTATGCTTTTTGAGACCCTGGAAAGGACATAGGATAGTTTTCCAGGATAAAAACATTACTGTCCTAAGTCCTATGGTGTACATTTACATTATGGTGGACATTGTATAATGAATAGGCAGCAGGGCAGGCAGCGCTAGTGCTGATGGCATGCTGCTGCAGCAAAGTACCAAATACCTACCCTGAAATTGACCCAATGCATCCTTCATATTGACAGTTGAAAGGAGAAATTGACCAAGCAACATTTAAAAAAAGAAGATATTTAAGATACATACTCTTCGGAATCATTTAATTTTTCTATGCTGTTTGTGCTGTCTCAAAATTTTCACAAAAATGTTGCTTAGTCAATTTCTCCTTTCAATCGACAATATTTCCTTCCTATCTTCAACAATCTTTATTTGAGAGTGAAGAGGTAACAGACAGACTCACTTTTGCATTTATATATTAGCAAGGAAGTATAAGAAAGGAAGGATTCAAAAAATGGTCAAGTAAAACAAGGTTAGCAATCTTTCTGCTGTTGTATAGGTATTCAGTGGGTGACTATGTAGAGCAGGATGACTAACTTTGGTTGCTTGAATGTAAAAAAAATAGATGATGCACCAGATCATTGTTCATCCACTCTTTACATTGCGTTTTCTAGTATTTTTTTACTGAACAATGGCAATCTTGCACTCAACCTAGGCAAAATAGTTGTCCTCTAATGAACAAAGCCATGATTTTTTATTAAACTTATTAATTAATAAATAATTTCAAGCATAGTTTCTGTTATCATAATTGCATAGGTAATTTTTTTGGGAAGTATTATAAGATCAGGATAAGTATAGTCCACCCCAACTTATACCGAATAAAAGTTGGAGTACCAAAACAAGTTTGTAAAAGAACTGAACACTTAATTTTCCTTCCGAAAAATATTTTTATCCTAACTAAACTTGGACGTTTTAGTCCAAAATAATAAAAAATATATAAACACTTGTATGACATGCTCTTAGTGGTTTTGTTTATCTAGTAACAATAATATATTAAGTTCAGAGGCATGTACTACGTGTAGTCTTATTTTAAGACATGCAGTAATCAAAGAACGAATCAAGCGTGGGATTACATTCAGTGAAAACGGGAACTTATGAGGTGGAAATTGTAGCATTTGTAGCGCTTGCATTGTATTAATTGTCTAACCACAAACCTTGAATTCCTGTTTGATGAGACATTGTTACGATTATTTCGCCAGTAATTTCGATAGCCTTAAGTATCAGGAAGTTTAAAGTTGTAAAAATAAACTAATTATGTGAAAAATAATATAAAAGGCGACCTGATGAAATATTTCTGTTCTGTCACTTCTGTCTGTCCTGTCACCTGTCTGACTGACACTAATTTGACAGTTGGCAATGGCAAAAATATTTTTTGAGTTTTTTCTTTCCGATGAAGACAAAGGGGTTTATCCCGTACAATAGTAAATTATTGTCTATGCCAGTAATTGAGAGTAAGGCACAGAGATACTGGAGTAAGGCTAGCATGGTATATCTTATCACAAGTAATGTAAAACAATCCTTGTTCTGGCAAACCATAAATTCAACTCAACAAGCAGCAATGTAAATATAATTAATTTGCATCAAGTTTTTAAGTAGGTAGGTATCAGACTAGTTTACAGTTAAGTTGTATTTACGATTTTATTGTTAACATTAATAAATTTTATTTGTAGCTATATTTTTATGTTCACCTCGCGCAGATTGATTCGATAGGTTTTGATACCTACTTTGATTACAACTAAGTATAGAATAAGACTACTTATTTTACCATATATTATTTCTATAGTTCACATTGTTTGAAGTAATTGTTTTCTGATTCAAAGATTAGCGAAGTGGTCATTAGCGAACACTCGTGTGATATAATCTACCTATATATGGCAAAGATGACCATTTCTATGAATTTAATTTTGCGATTGTAATAATTTACCCCGAGATCGCCTTATTTTAGTCATGGCTTTTGCGTCCGCTTAACACTGGATGGCGGATGCCCATAGTTCACCTTAGGTACCCGCGCAGTGGAATAAAACAAGACTAAACTTAAATTTCATTTATTACTTTAGTCCAATTGAATACAAGTTCGTGCTACGGTAAATGTGAATTTTACTCTTATTAAAAAAAAACAATTCCGGTATTCCATCAAACTACCCGTAACTAGCCAGGTTTTGTGTAACTTTCGTTCCTTCTGACTGAACTGAACTTTCCAACTCGTTATAGACTTTCCCATCATTTTAGCTCTTCACAAAATTCTTTACCGCTTCACGTTGATGTTGGGTTCTTGGTACTTTCGCAGTTTTCTGAGGGTTTCTCAATATCGTCCGCCTTTATTAATACTCTATCCGAAGGAAGGAATAGACCAACTATGCCGCCAACTGAAAAGAAAAGAAATAATTAAGGTAGGTACCTAAAAAAGACTAGTAAAAAATTATGGAAGCAAGAAGAATAAACGATAAACATAAAAGTCAAGTTAATTTTTGTTATGATGATTATGACACATAAATTCTCAGATAAGTTTTAAATAATAACAAACGTTGATTAGTATTAAAGTATGGAGTAACTTACATAAGATTAATCCAGCAATAATGACTATGAAATTGTCACAGTTATTCTCCAACTGAGCACCAATAACATTGTAGAATACAATGGACACGCTACGGCCGGATAATATACAAAGACACACTGCCATTGCTCTGGAATAAAAAAAAATTAAGTGCTAAACTTTTTTTATAGAGAAAGATCCGGCAGAGGAATTGAAATTTAGGAATTAAATATAATAAATTCCTCTTGAAATTTTCAATAAATATGTCTGCGATTTTATAAGCGTTGTTTATTAAAAACTGCGCCAAATTCATGTCTAATCCTTATTTCGATCTCGGGATAATCGGGATAAAAAGTAGGTACTCAGAACAAATTCCACACATAAAGTGGCCATACTTTAAACCAAAACGACTTATGACTCAAATACGAATCATTTTCGACGTTGCAAATATACGTGCTTGTTGATTGGTTAAAATTCAGAAACAAACCCGGGATTGATTGCGCGCGTGATGCAATGTCAGATGACACGCGCAGAACACGGTTTTAAGCCCCCCACACTCTCATCTATGAAGCCCCCGCCTACTAGGACGTGCAAGGCCATTTTTCTAACGCAGTTACAATTCCTGACATAAGTATATTTATTCGTAGACCTAGCTTATTTGCTACAACCAGAGGTTCCAACCGCTCCAACGTTCAGCTGTCTAGCTAGGACATACCAAATTTCGTTCAAATTCGTTTTAGCGCGAAGGAGTATTAACAAACCTGTTCAATTGTTCTGAGAGGAGGCCTGTCCCAGCAGTAGGACGTATATAGGCTGGGATGAATGAGTATTAACAAAGCACACATGCACGCATATAAAAACTTTCACGTTTATAAATTAGTATATACTTAATCTGACTAGCTTGATCACGTAATATTTTCGCAGGCGGCTGGATAGGGGTAAGGCCGCGAATTTTAACCAATGTGACATAGAAATAACATATAAAAATACGTCACGTTATCATAAAACGTAACGCAAATTTTTATAAAGCCGAGATCAAACTGGTAAAAATTCCCATTAGATCGTATGTATGAAAAAAAAAATACATGTCATATAATAAAGTGTTTTTTTTTTTTTTTTACTAGAACTTTCTGACGATACTGATCTTAAATCTGTCCTATATGAGATCTATAGAGCTAAACATGAGAATGTGGAAGTAGAAGTCCCTCTAGTTGACGAACATCTTTCCAAAAGTGTATCTTTACATGCCTCTCTAACACTGCCAATAAGGTGCACATTTATAAGCATAACGAATTTGGATGTGGTTTTTTTTTATTCGACTGGATGGCAAACGATCAAATGAGTAAGAGATCACCACCGCCCATAAAAATCTGCAACGCCAGGGGTATTGCAGACGCGTTGCCAACCTAGAGGCCTATGATGGGATACCTCACGTGCCAGTAATTTCACCGGCTGTCTTACTCACCACGCCGAAACACAACAGTGCAAGCACTGCTGCTTCACGGCAGGATTAGCGAGGAAGATGGTGGTAGCAATCCGGGCGGACCTTGCACAAGGTCCTACCACCTAGTTGTGAGCATGCTTGTGACTTCGACTGTACAAGCTATTAAATACCTCAAAGAAATGGCCAAAACCCTAAATCACAGGTTTTACCAATTTAGGAAGTAGTATCTTAGTTAAGTGGACAATGTAAAAAGATGTTTTTGGAAATAAATTATTATGATTATTAAGTTTAGGTAACAAATGAACTAAGTAGGTAAGTGAATCTCTCCGTTTGTCTCTCACTTTAAATACGCTATGCATGTAGCAAGACGTGAACACAGAACTCGCCACAATTCTCTTGTGCCGATCCCTGCACCTACAGATTAAAATTTATTTAACTTCAAAATATCCATCTAACTAACTTACTGTGCGTGCAGTCATTGGAAACCTAATAATAAACTGGTGTAAGTTAGAATTTTTCCGTGTGAACTTCCCTTTACCACATTTTTTCGTTACGTTATGTACAAAATACGTAGCATTTTGTAAAATGTAACGTAATCGTAACGAAAGTGTAACGTATTTTATACAAAAAATCGTTTATCATGGCGAATAACGACATTTTGAACATAATAACACATGCCACTTACATGGAAAAGATTACCCTATCGTATGAAAAACAACCAGTTAAAAATAATCACTACTTACCCTTAAAATCGAACAAGCACTTTCGACGTTTTTTCGAAAAAAAACCGCCGCGTCACTTTTGATGGCTGTTTGTCAACAAACTGATGAGATTTATTTATCTCATCGATGTTGCCCTATTAGAGTATTAGTTGCCAGTGTACAAAAACAAATTTCTACCGAAATTGGCGTTAAAGGTAGCTTAATTAAGCGTCACCTAAGTATTCGTAACGAAAACGTGGTTTTTTGGCACGTGAAAAGAAATAAATATAAAACATGAAAATTATTTGATTATCATGATTCCGCAATCGGTAGGACTATCGTTATATCATAAAATTTTGTTTAAACAAAATCATGATCATGAGAAGTTAAATAGCATGAAAATAATAAGGTATTTAGTACTCGTGGTCAAAAAAAATAGTCAATTTTCGTTACGTTTTGGGCGGTAATATATTTTTATTATTTTTTTAAAAGGGTTTAAATCAATTATCTCATTTGCGACCTTGAGAGTTTATATCGTGTCATATAATAAAAAAAAATTAAACATCTAGGTGTTATCAGTTTTTTTTATCAGCGTTCCAAATTTGAAACGTCCAAATTGGTCAAAATTCGCGGCCTTACCCATAGATGCAATAGCACTTGTACTATTATCTATTCTGTGACGTAGCGTCACAGATATTTCCGTGGTAAAGCCGAAGTAGGTACCTAAAGATCGCCCACATCCTTCATAAATAATTTGCGTCCTGTTGTCGTATTTGTCAATATTGGGCAAGCCGGCGGGATTGGGGTTCTATGGACGCTTCGCCACTGGTAGGTACAGAACCAGCTGGGCTACTACGAAACTCGAAACTCGAAGTTCGTGTCGTGCGGTCCTTCTCGCTCTCGTATTAAATAGTATAAGTGTCAGAGGGACCGCACGACACGAACTTCGAGTTTCGTAGTAGCCCTGCAGGCAAAGTGCCGCTAAAATTAAGACCTTTAGCAAGAAGTGGGCGGATATGGGCTGATTTGATAAATTGAATATAGATTGGCTCGATGGAACTAGGTAGGTATAAAAGTTTATTTTTCTAAATCTATGCTCACCTCATGTAGGTTGGGAATAACTCGATAGCGTACGTCGTTACTATACCCATGCACGCAACATTCGCGGTCATGCCCACCATGGCAACGAAACCAAATAATATCGGGACCCGATTTATGATGACGCACATGATACAACTGAACAGGTGGTTCAGCACAAACGTCCACTTCTTTCCTATGAACTTGATTATGAGGACAGTGCTTAATGAGCAGAGGGTAAGATACACTGCAAATATGGCCAGAGCAACAAGGGTGATATCGGCGACGCTGTCGTCGCATACGGGTATCTGAAATAATAAGAAAAGCACATGTTATAACTATGCTACAAAAAACAAATTAACATATAATCGAAAATACAAACTGAGACATGGATGCACAGAAAAACCAGAAAAAGAGACCAGCGCTGGTCTCTTTTTCTGTTTTTCTGTGCATCCATGTCTCAGTTTGTATTTTCGATATGGTTTCACGGGATACCCGTAAAAGTAACAAATTTGGAGTTGAAATAAAAAATACAAAAAGACTCCAAATAACCAATCATAAATTAACATATATTATTATTTTGATTCTATATTCAAATGTTTTGTTATTTATTTATATGTAATAAGGTAAATTCCCTAGTATTTGACATGCTTATGCTCAATTTAGCTCAATACAGGATATCTTGCTGTCACCTCTATTGATATAAATTATGAAATGTAGAGGGAAAGAGAAGAAACAGGTATCCAGATTTAAACGGCAAATAACAGTTTCAAACGCTTCTAGAGTGGCGCTAGAGTAGCAAGTGTCTGAAATCATTTAGTAAATATATATCCTAAAATAATCAGCGAGAAAACGTGAAAATTGAATTTTCGTGATCTGTTGGAAACATTGTTGAGTGATTTTATTGCGTTTATCGTTATAAAGTTCTTTTTTAAATTTGTCCTATTGTTTGTAGGGCCGCCCATTTACCACCTTTCGATTGTCAATTTTTCGGAGATTGTTTTTCCTTTGTTGTTGGATGTTTGTTTTTGTTCTTTAATTATATTGGAGTGTAGAGATACTTCATAACATAAATTAAAGAAGGCAACTGTTGAGACAGTGACCAGCAATTGGACCTATGTACCTTATTCAATTTTGGATTATACGTATATTGGTATTCGTGGTTGGCATGAACTTACCATAGTTCTGTTTGCAGATTGAGTAAAATTTTTCTGAAATGTTTCGCAAAATTGAAGGTCAGGATTACTAGTTGTACTGTAGGCGTTGAAAATAAAAGGAAGCCAGATGGAGAACGGCGGCGATCTGCAAATGAAATTTACAATACCTATTAAGTTTCTTAAATTAAATGATTTCATTAAACAAAATTTGAATTTAATGATCTGGAAAACTCAGCAGATGGTTGATGGTTAGACTGCTGAGTTTCAGGATTTGATTGAGGTTTACAAAAGTTTTCAGACATTGGTCGATGTTTAAAGAATACCGCGTGTAAAGTGTGAATTCATCTTAAAAAAACATTTATTTTCAAAAAATTTGCCCAATCAAATATTCCGTAGTAGGTACTTTTAAAAGCATCAACATCAACCGAAAGACGCCAACCTGCCGAACAAAGGCCTCCCTCTTAGCCACGCCACAATGAACGACAACTCGCCACGACTTGCATGCACCGATTGCCCGCAATGTTGCGATGTTGTCAGTCATAGGGGGAGGCCTGTCAACGCTTCGTCTTCCGGTTCGCGGTCGCCACTCGAGGACTTTGCTTCCCCACGGTTATCTGTTTTTTGAGCGATGTGGCCCACTCATTGGCACTTCAACTTGCATATTCTTCGAGTACCTACAATTACTTTTAAAATAATACTTACACGCAGTAAGCCGGCAGACCGCACAAAAAGATCAAAACGGTATTCTTTATATATTTTTTGCTGAATAACGGCACGGTTTGATCCCAAACTGAACGAAGGAAGGTTCCGTTTTTAGTTTTATAGTCATCCGCGTTCAGAACAACATGTTTCACCTGAAAAATAAGTGACTGCTAAATGAAAGTTTTTGAAAGTAAAATAAAACAGAAATAAACAGTAGAAGAGCTGCATGGTGCACGATTCAAGAAAGAGTAAGGGCTATACGGACCATACTCATAATGGTTAGCCGCGCGGTTGTTTAGCTCTTTAAATCTGAGAGGAAAAATGTGCCCAGCAGTGGGACGTTACTGATAATGATTTTCTTACCGGGTAGTCTTCAAAAGCGTTTCCTGTGTTAACTTTATATATTTTCTGCATTATCTTTAGCCCCCTTTTATGTTCTCCGATTGCGAAGCAAAACTTAGGGCTCTCATATGTAAAGAACACGATGAGAAGTACGTTCAGGCCACTGATCAGCCCAATGACTAACAGGAAAAGTCTCCATGGTCGGAAAGAGAAGCCCAGTAGAGGCATGTAGTAATCAAAAGTCAGATTTAATATGGGATATGCCAAGGCTGAAACAAAAAGTTAACGTTGGGATGATAAAAAAACGCGTAGAAACGATTTTGTAAATCTGCTCGAAATAGGGTAGATAACCACGATGACGTACTTTTGAAGGGCGATCAAAAGGTCGTCAAGTAAATCGACTCATTATTTATTCCAAAGCAACTAAAGGGCTATTTTTGCAGTTGACTGAAAATTTTGATCGTGATAAATTTTCAGTCAACTGCAAAAATAGCCTTTGTCAGTCCTAAAAATAAGTAAAATTATTACAATCGCGTTTGGTTTATTGATGTTCTTATCTACTCTCTTTTTTATTTTCTCGATGTTTATTAGGTCCCCTATTCAAAATTCAAATCATTTATTCAGTAAATAGGCCGCAATGGGCACTTTTGCACGTCATTTTTTAACTACCAGCCTATCAACTTTAACTCTTAATGACATCTCCGCCTATATAAGTTTGTATCTTGCGACACTATTCTTGCCTGTGTTCAAAAGAAAATTAAACAATGTGTAATAATTATTATTACACATTATTATTAATAGTTATTATTATTTGTGAAATTTTAGTATTTTATTCGTAACCTCATTCATCTACTTACCGGCATTGAATGCTTGAAAAGAAAGCACTCCAGCAGACGCGTACATAAGATATGTTTGTCTCTTCGAAGCGATAGTAGCCTCACCAAGAAATGTAAAGACTAGCGCGTTAGTTCCAGATGCGCTGAAATTATAAAAAAAAATAGTAATGCATGTCAAATCCTTACAGTATCCCTTGAGTTTTATTTTGATTATGTTCAGTACTTTTGCGGAGCCCATGCATAAACCTTCGGAGCCTGGCAGAATACACCTTGAGCATGGCTGCTTTAAGTCTATAATGTTTGTATTTTCAATTTAAAAAGTTAAGGTTGACTTACAATGCAGCTCCAATGAACTTGATGACAGCGAGTAAAATCCAGTTGTTAGAGAATGTAGCAATTATACCAGCGACGCAGGTGCCGGTGGTGCTGATGATGAGTGCGAACCGACGCCCGCGCGTGTCTGCTACGAAGCCCCAGAAATGAGCGCTTACCACTACGCCTGAAAGTACAAAAAAATATTAAGGTTGGGCTGATAGGTTGATACACCCCACACACCCCCTTATTATTTCGTATTTCACTAATCTAATACTTCCCCTCCCTCTCCCTCTTTCTCCTTCTCCTCTAATCCTTTGCTTTTGAGATGCTGGGGGTCGGAGGCTATTGCCTTCATTCGGGAAGTGGGACGTCGAATTAGGGAGAGGTTCTGAAGCCCGCGCGGATTCGTACCTGGTGCAAAGATTGTCCATCGCCATTCAGCGTGGTAACGCGGCCAGTTTGATGGTTACCTTGGCGCCAGGGACAACTGAAGGAGGCCTTTTTGACTAGGATTAAGCTCTTCTTACTTAAGTTAAGAATGTTTTTTTTTTATCTGTGTTATTTGTTTTCTTGACATGAATTATATATGCCAAAGTTTGTAAGTCTGGTTGTTTGTTACCACGTCACGTCTAAACCGCTGAACCGATTTGGACGAAATTCGGTTCGGTGTATTTTATTATAGGCGAGTCACCGATTGGAAACAGATATATCCCAGTAGTAGTGGTAGGTAGTTGGTATATAGATATGTAGTTTGAGTCCCGAGGAAGGACATTGATAGTTTTTATCCCAGAAAATTGCACTGTACTTACCCACGGGATAGCGATAAATGAATTCTACGCGGACGAAGTCGCGAACAAAATAGCTAGTGTTATATAAAATCTTTGTGGATAGACAAGTCTAAAATTATAATCCAATACAAAAACAAAAACGATGGTATCTACCTATTCATGGCGTGGACTACCTTCGTTAGTATGACGTGTTTATCATTTATTTGAGCAGGTTGAAATAGCTTATAAACTAGTTTTAGGCTGTTTTATTTAACACTTAGAGTATACCAAAATAATAAAAATCTGGAGTTTTCAAGTGAAACATCTTCATTCTACTTCGACCAAAATTACGTATGTACAGTCACCAGCATTAATATCTGCCACAGCGGAGCGTGCAAAAATATCTGACACGTCCTTCCGGCCCTAGAAATAGAGTCGTATCAGATATTTATGCACGCTTGTTGTATCAGATATTGGTGCTGGTGACTGTACTTATTTCGGTTTCGCACGCAGTGGATTTTCATTTGACGCATACATAAAAATCAAGTACATATTAATATCTATTTATTGACACAGCATCAAACAAACAGTCATACATGCTACCTTGTTTATTACATAATAAGAGAAGTGCGCGAATAATAATCTGCTATAAACTGGGTATCGCCTGTCACTATTGAATCTAAATACCGGCTGGTCGCTGCAACAAATCTCAATTTAGGAGTAGGAAATTAATCCCGAATACGTCACTGTGATATCGCTTTTGAAATTCAATGATTATTACAGCGGAGCGACGAGCTACTACGAAATTCGAAAATCGAAGTTCATATCGTGCCGTCCCGCTAACGCTAATATTATTCAGTATGAGAGTGAGAGAAATGGTACGATACGAACTTCGATTTTCGAATTTCGTAGTAGCCCTTCTGTACGCTAGCCCCAGCTAGCCAATGCTCTGTTGCTATTTAAACCAGGCTTCATACAAAGCCCATGATTTTTTCATCATTAATATCTAATATCAAATGCATATCATTGCATTTTTAAAAGGAAAGATGTCTTTCAACGACTATAGCAATACGGTATTTGACAACTCCTGATTTTGCCATATCTTAATATTATTATGAAAAAGTAGATATACAGATAGTTATTAGCGAAGAGAAAATTTAAATCGGTTGAAAATTGGATTTATAGTGATTTTTTGAAAATCTATATACCTGTCTCTTTCTCAAACGTTTTTCTCTATGCAGCAAAAGGCGGTACTGGCGTGTGACGTCCCATGCCAGTATGTTTTTCTCTCTCTAATCTTGAATTTCAAACCTTTATAACTTTGTTATTTGTAAAGGTACCTTAAAAATTGTTTTTCTATTCGATAACAGGCATTCTGTAGTTTTCATTTATAAAACATATACACAATAGTCAAATACCGTATTGCTCGATATTAATCGATATTCCAATAATATTCGGTGTATGTAGAGACACATAGAAATTACTTGAAACCTTTTTTTGCTGTCGGTACTTTGTGTTGGCTGTACAAGTACAGCCTTACAAGCCAGCCAGCATTACAAGTAATGTCATAAAATTTACGTTACGTTTACCGAATTTCACGTTAATTCGATGACTACTTAGATGTGGGTTAATCACTTCCAAGATTTGGCCCACAGTTGAACAAATTGAATCATGACCCCGGGTGGAACCTTTGTGCTACTAATGTTATGTTGACATCTCATACTCATTTACAGATGGTAGGACCTTGTGCAAGGTCCGCCCGGATTACTACCACAGTGCTTGCACTGTTGTGTTTCGGCGTAGAGAGTAAGACAGCCGGTGAAATTACTGGTACTTGAGGTATCCTATCTTAGGCCTCTAGGTTGGCAACGCATCTGCAATCCCCCCGGTGTTGCAGGTGTTTATGGGCGGTTGTGATCTCTTACCAACAGGAGACCCAGTTGCTCGTTTGCCATCCAGTCGAATAATAAAAAAAAACTTTTGTCAAGGAAATCATACTGGAATTGATTATTAAAAGGTGATGGATGATTCAATTTGTTCGACTGTACTAACGAAAAGTTCAATAAAAGATTGTTTTTTTTTAAAGAGATAGAAAACCAAATCCAACAAATACGCACCTAAAATCGGAATGGAGCTGATCAACCCTTTCTTCCCAACATCGAGTTCCAAGTCGCATTGTGATGCGGTGCTGACAATACCAACCGAAAACATTTCTGCAGTTGCTGCTAGCAAGGAGTAGATAGTAATCGTCAACAGTCTGTAGTTATAGGTTCCTACGCCTGAAAAAAAATGTTCTCCTTAGTATTTATGATTTACATTCACTTAATAATAAATTAACTTAATAATAAATGGCGTTGGGCTGGCCACTTCTGTCGCAGGAGCGATGAACGGTGGAGTAGACGAGTCCTTGAATGGAGACCACGGAGGAGAAAATGTAGTGTAGGGCGTCCTGAGGCACGGTGTGGCACGGTGGACGGATGACCTTAAGAGGGTCGCTGGCAGCGGATGGATGCGAGGGGCTGAAGACAGAGTGTTGTGGCGCACCATGGAAAAGCCTATGTCCAGCAGTGGACTGCTGTGGGCTGATGATGATGGATGGAATAAATTTCAATTAAGTATGTATTTTCTATTCGAACCGGAAAACCGATTTTAAAATGACACCTGTGAAAATACTGATTGAAAAAGACGAACAACTACTAATCTTAAATTTGAATAAAAGAGGAGTAGATAGGATAAAATGTATGGGGGACGCGCCTATGTCCAACAGTGGACGTCCTATGGTCTAAGTAATTATGATGATGAAGACAAAATTACACACTGATACATTGTCACAGCAAGTCATTAATTTGACCAGAACATAATGGCACTGTTACAGCAATACACAAATTTGCACATTATTTTCGAATGATATTTTCGCAGGTTTCATAAAGTTGGCTAGGTACATCTGAATTATGAATAAAATCATCCGAGTAACATTCATTACAGGTTTTGAATGATCCATTACATCGGGACTTAGTTCGGTAGCCGCAATTTATAACCACTCAACTGATACACTCGTATTGCGAAAACCCAGTTTAAATTCTGGATGAAAAGAGAAGATTTCCGTAATTTATAAAAATATGTGTTACAGATCTCACGTGTTATTTCCAATGCCTCCTCAAACGTCGTCGAATCACAGGTGTCATTAGTCTTCTTAGCTTCCAGAGATCCATTTTTAACTTTAGTATCAGCTATATTACTATTTC
This sequence comes from Choristoneura fumiferana, assembly GCF_025370935.1. NCBI lineage: Eukaryota > Metazoa > Arthropoda > Insecta > Lepidoptera > Tortricidae > Choristoneura > Choristoneura fumiferana. The sequence continues at coordinate 4,589,606 of NC_133483.1, forward strand.
CCATCATGATTAATTTTAATTACTTAATTAAAATAATTCGAGAAGCAGCTAGACCGGCCGCAGATGAACTGTAACAGACAGGCTTCCGTCTTCATGCTTTAAATACTTCAAATCTGTTTTTATCTAACATAAATATTGAACAAATAATAAGTCAAGAGTGGTATATATTTATAAAAGTTACGCCATAGTACCAACTCCATAGGTTTCTTATCTACCTATCACTTAAGACTATTTTGCATTATAAAAATAAATGTAACACACTCTTAGCAGAGTTGTGATGAGGCGATAGTACGATTGCACGGAACCTATAAAATGCTCATCATCCCATCATCCCAGCCTATATACGTCCCACTGCTGGGCACAGGCCTCCTCTCAGAACAAGAGGGCTTGGGCCACAGTTCCCACGCGGGCCCAGTGCGAATTGGGAACTTCACACGCACCATTGAATTGCTTCGCAGGTTTGTGCAGGTTTCCTCACGATGTTTTCCTTCACCGCAAAGCTTGTGGTAAATTTCAAATGTAATTCCGCACATGAATTTCGAAAAACTCAGAGATGCGAGCCGGGGTTTGAACCCACGATCCTCTGCTTGAGAGGCGATAGGTCAAACCACTAGGCCACCACGGCTTTTTTTTTGGCCTTTCAATCTTTCGAAACCCACTATAGTTTCAATGGTACTGAGGACTTTGTTTGGTTAAAATGATGTGACATACACAATAAAATGGTCATTTTGACTAAATTCAATCCCTGCTAAGAATTCAGCATCTACGCCAATTGCTGCAAGCTGATTGAATACTTGAATAGTGCACACTGTACGCCGCAAACTGCCAAAGCACCTGATTTAATCTTATAATATAATGTTTATTAATTCATCATGATATCGGTTTCATGTACAAACTTACAACCCGTAATATGATAACCTTAAACAACGGAGACTTATCTGAATAAGAGTAGTGTGTGCTTCACGTGTAACATACGTAGTGGAAACATGATGCAGTAAGTATACATAATATAATTATATATCATATATATCCCGATATTCCCACGGGATAGGGATAAAATCTCGAAATAACAACCGCTGGGCTTAGAGTCATGAAATTTGGTATGTAGGTAGCTGCACGTCGGAAATAACACAGGCTACTTTTTATCCCGATTTCCCACTGGATAGGGATAAAATCTTGAAATTTTAACCGCTGGGTATAGAGTCTTGAAATTTTGGACAGATGTTCTTAACACGAACTCCATGAAGACCACGATATAAATTTTGGGAATTCCCAGGAAAAATTTATAAAATCCCGGAATTTCAATTGTACCAGATCGAAAAGTTTACGCGTGCGAAGCCGCGGGTAAACTAGTTATAAATAAAACATAAAGAAAATGAAACCGAAACTAGTTATGTTGTTTCAACAGTCACATATCCTGAAAATTCAACGTCACCAATCACAAGTTCATCGAAATACAAAATGGTTTTTTCATTGGGCTAATCAAATAACAATATGGGGAACAATCAGGCCCGGGGCGGCAAAGCTGAATGAGGCCCCCAGCTTTAAAAAAAATGTAATTAAAAAAAAATGTAGATAGGTACTAAGCACATTTTTAAAGTCTTGTTTAGGATTTGACCAGGGGAACGCGGAGGCATTTGGGGTCCCCCAAGACCGGAGGCCCGGGGCGGGCCGCCCTTTCCGCCCCCCTGTTAGTCCGCCACTGGGAACAATAATCCTTCATATCTGATTCTTTGACCGTAATCATCACAAGCAAAATGATATTATAGTAATGCGTAAGATCTAAAAATAAACGTTATCTGCGGGCGCGTAATTATGGTGCGTTAACTAGGATTCTGTTCGGAGTTCTTCCACAACACACGCGTGTTTTTATCTAACGAGCCGTTTTTGAGATATTGAACTTTGAAGTGACAAAGACGGGGGTTTTCCAGCTTTTTGTTGGTTTGACTGCACGCCATACCGAAATGTGACTATACTTATTTTGCCTTTAAGGCGGTACACTTTGAACATCAATCAACATAATGGAAACAATTATTGTCAGTAAAAAAAACCTGAAAAACATTGCCTATTCAAATTATCTCAAACACCTTCAATCTATAACGAATTAATAAATTGAGCGCACTTTGTTTACCTACTTATAATATTGAGTATCAAGGGGGGCTGTGAATGACTAAGTGGCTGTTTCACCATCCATTGATTAGTGTTAACTGGCGGTTAGGTGTGATGCCGTCTCTATTTGTTTTGTTCGAATAGACGGAGACGGCATTACATTTAGCCGTCGGTTAATCAATGGATGGTGAAACAGCCCCTAAGGCTCAAATACAAAATTGAAGCTTAAAAAAATTCGCATGAATCTAAACTTACATAACGATGCCATAACACCTACCAATGGAGAAACAAATTTTCAAAATAGCATATCTTCATCTTACGAGTTTTCGTTACGGCACAAAACTAAGGTGACATCTGTCAAGAACTAATCGAAATAAGACCTCACTCCGCAAGTGAGGCTGGTAACATCTTTTGAGCACCGACATGTCATTTTATGTATATGTTCATAAAAATTTGCGATCGACCGATTAGCAGGTAGTTACAACAATAATTTAACGATTGATTCCTAAAGTTAGTGTAATCGCCAGACGAAGACATTTTTACGAAATAAAATCTATGCTTCTTTACGCTGTTATTGAATTCTTGTTATTCTCCCTGTTGTCTGGGATGGTCTCAACTTGTTAGACTATTTTTCGTTTTTTGTTAGAAAGGAGGAACAGATCAACGACGCCACCAACTGTTAAATAAAACATTAGTTAAGTACCTAATATAATTTATAAAACATTAAAAAAAAATAAAAAAAATATCACGGGACATTTGGGACCTAGTCCCAAAGTAAGCTTAGCAAAGCTTGTGTTATGGGTACTAAGCAACGGATAAATATAATTGTATAGATAGATACATACTTAAATACATATTAAACACCCAAGACCCGAGAACAAACATTCGTTTTTTCATACAAATATCTGCCCCGACGCGGGAATCGAACCCGGGACCTCAAGCTTCGTAGTCAGATTCTCTAACCACTAGGCCATCTGGTCGTCAAAATTTGGTTAGACAAACGGTCTTTTTCAGGCGCGTATCAACACGTAATTTTATCAAAATAAACTAATACTTACACAAGATCAAACCACCAATCACCAGTAGGAAATTATCACAGTTATTCTCTAACTGGGCGCCGATTACATTGAAGAATATTACAGAAACAGCACGTCCAGATAATATGCAAAAGCATTACAGCCATTGCCCTGAAAAATAAAATACAAATATAGACTAAAGACTTAAATTCATTGCACTTACTCGATATTTTTTTGAATTAATACTCGATATTTTGGGTCGTCAGTATTTTTCCATTATAGAAGTAGGTAGTAGGTACTGTCACTAACACCAATATCTGACCCAACAAAGCGTGCACAAAGACGATTCTATTTATAGGGCCGCTGGGACGTGTCAGATATTTTCGTCACAATTTTTTTTTGCTGACTTTCAAAGAATACACGTTCACAGAAAATAAAATTCAAAATAAAACTACTAGTTTGATACATAATGCCGCACCAACGGCTTAATCAAAAATAATTTAACTCGGTCATTAAATTTAATTACCGACAATTACTTACGTCGTTCACCAACATCTGTTGACTGTTACGTAGCTACATAAGCCCGGATTTAATGTTGGGCCGTAACTTTGTCAACTCATAGCGCAACAGGTACTGGTTGAGCTTGAATCTTATTTAACATGATGCCTACATAAATACGAAACACGCATAAACAATGCTTCGACTTTATTAAAGCGTGCCAGTATTTGTCATCGTCAATCATCCACTGAAACCATAAAGGCTTCCCTAATTAAGATTACAGAAGCCTATTTGTAATTTTCCTGACAGAAGGTGGACTGTTGATTTAAAAACCCTACTACTTAAAAGTCTTACATAACTCAGATCTTATACATCCTTCGACATAATCTTCTAATATTATGCGAAAGTTTGCTTGTTATTAATAGTTATTATATCACACTAAGTCGTCTGGATATAAAGTAAAATAATTGGCATGAATACGATTAAATACATATTGAAAATCTAAATCTCTAAGTCTACTAGAGGGGATCATAATTTTATAAGCCATAATGTAATGTTTGCCTAATCAATAATCGTTCACAATTAAATATAGATTGAATTAAATAAAATAATAATAATAATAAAAAGACAAAAAAAACTTACCCAAGAAACCTTAAGTAAATATATCTATGTTACTATAAAAATACAAAATATAAAAAGAACACCCCGTCCAAAAGATCTGCCTGTGGCAGAGTTCCCATGATGCTGGCCGCATTACCCCTTTGGACCGCAAGTGCGATCCGCTGGGATAAATACGTACCAGCTCTTGGGTCCCCAGAGGTGTCGATCAACCGGGAAGAAAGGGCCTTTATGAAACACTTCATATCGGCTGACCAAGGCCCTAAAGTCTCAACAGCAAGCGCCGCAAACTCGTAATCTTTTAATAAAGAGGAGTACTTGCGGCGCTTGAGGAGTTGGGCCTGATCAGCCGCAGCGCCGGCTTGTGAGCTAGTTGCCTGGATGTGGGACAGAGCGAAAGTATCAAAAAGAATTTATGTTTGCCATAATTATTGTTAGTCATAACTTTTTTTTCCGCTGAAACCGTACATTTTTCATATTTTTTTAAATCGTTATCCTGTAGAACTCTATAGGTTAGGTTAGGCTTGTTTAATAACAATACTGAAAAATAAATGGTTTCAGGGAAAAAAAGAATTATGTCAAACATTACGCTGCCACTCCAAATTTTATGACTAACAAAATTATGACTAACAATTTTCTACCAGTCGATACCTTGAACTTATTGTGTACATTCTATTGCACATTGGGCCGCACGAGGGTATAATCCTGAAACGGACTTGAATGATTTTACAAGAGAAGGCGCGAGTAAATTCTATTTCATACATAGAATCTATACGTTTCCCGAAGAATTCCTGCCTTGCGCTATAAAACTGAAACTCATAATTACTAAGACGAATTTCATACGTGTCCTGAAATATGAAAAGCTAAAAGGACAACTTAAATATGAATGCCGCTCCTTATATTCCAGGATAAAATATTATTTACGCTTTGCGAGCTTGCTTACATCTAAGAGCGTTCAAAATGTAATTCTAGAGCAACCGTATTTTTATTCACATATAACCCATTAGCCTTTGTGCTAAGGAATACGGCTGCGTGCCTTTAGCTTGCAAATTAAGTAATAAGCGGAAGCGGTCCACTGGCACTTAGCAAGATTAAAGGACTATTACGCTCTTTTTTTACAGGGACTTGAGAGAAACGGAAGTAACTCATGATCAAAGGTGTTGGCCAACGTGACGATGTCTTTTCAGTTTCGTTGTTTTTAGACATTATTACTCGCTTAAATATCGGCCTATATACGTGCCGCTTTAGGGCAAAGGTTTTAGAATGAGGGGGCTTGGGCAGTAGTTCCCACTCGGGCCCAGTGAGAATTGGGAACTTTACACACAACATGCTTTTCTGTTGGCTCCAGCGTTGCAGTACATTACGTGTGGCAACGGCAACACATGCTCCATGGAGGCCTTTTTGGTGTCCTGTCGTGTCACCACGGAACTTAGTTTTTATTGTTAGTTTTAGTCTTAAGGTTAGCTAAAAGGTAGAGTAATTTTTTGTGCAGTCCATTTCTGTTTAAAGTATTGTTGCGGCTAATTGATAATATGGATCAGAATTTTAATGATGACAGACCTATTTTTAGAGCCGCATACTCGTAGTTATCGCTGAATGTCGTCATCACAGTGATAACGTTAGGAAATGTTCATACTTCATAATGACGATTGTGATCAACTTTTATGGCATTTATTTTTGCTTATTGTTATATATTAAGCACAAGTATTTTAAGGGACTCCCTGTTTGAAAGGGGAGCTGGAGGTAATTTTCTAATTATTTCATAAGTGTTCGAACCTTGGAAGATGACTGAAAAACTTATTATATTTCAGGCAGATTTTGTTTATCTGAATATGTTTTGGTTTATGTTGAATTAATAAAACCATTTTTTAGACGAGGAGGGTTATAAGGAATTACATTTATTAGTATTTTCGTTTTACCAATGAAACTCGTGTGCCCCTATTTTCTTTTGGTTAGTATACACTTGAGTCAGGCGGTTCGGAGCACCTAGCAGCTTCAGGCGAAGTTTCAAAAATAAAGTGAACATTACAGGTACCTAGGTATAAATATCTTAAATTCAACTTTTATACATAAATTTTAATTTGTTTTTCAGGAGATTATCATTTTTCTTGCATCAAAACATTTTAAACTGAGTCAGTTTCTGCAATTATTTAAATGTTCTTTTCAATTAATGACCGAACATCCTCCGTTACCCACATTTACAGTCAAACAAACAGATTTATCTACCAGGGTGGAACCTTGTAATAATCAATAGCACTATAATTTCCTTGACAAAAGTATGGATGTGGACATGACATTAGTAGCATAAAGATTCCACCCTGGTACCTGATAAAGTTTGTTGGAATGTACTAGAAATGTTTCATCCCATTAAAGATACGTCTTAGAATTTACAAGCCAAATCAAAAATAAAGGTTACTAAACCCTAAACTAAATTTTGCATATTATTTAACCACTTCCATTCTCAAATACATCATGAAAGTCAGAACAAATGACGTTATTTAAACAAATAGACACTATAAACATTTGCACTCGCATGTTTGATAGCAAACCCCTAAACAATCTTAGCATTATGTTAAACATGTCTATACTTTTATAGACATACTCATGGTTTAAAGTAAAACGCTTCATTGTGTATTGATTGGGCTCACATTGATTTAAAATTGCATATTAAAACATAAAATCATTTCAATCTTCGTTTATCATTATCAGACACAAGATAATTTATAGTTCGATTAAAAATCATGATTGAAATGAGAATTTACATCAGTTTTGAGAGACAATATCGTGTTTGTGTTAATACATGAAATCGGAGGAGCACGCGTTCCTCTTAGCTCAAGTTATATTATATCTTACTTAATATTATAAACGCGAAAGTTTGTATGGATGGATGGATGTTTGTTACTCTTTCACGCAAAAACAACTGAACGGATAAGCTTGAAATTTGGCATACGAGTAATATTTACTCTGGATTAACATATAGGCTACTTTTATCTCGAAATAATGTATGGTTCTTGTGGGATCAAAAAAGTTTTAAACTACATACTAATTCTGCGCAAGCGAAGTCGCGGTTAAAAGCTAGTTATAGATAAGTGTAGGTAAATGCTACCAGTTACGAGTACGTTGGAAGGACAAGTAAGTATAACACGTACGAGTAAGCAAGCAATTTCAATGGACATAGAGTTAACAGATGAACAATTCCAAAGTCCGATCATAAAAAAACCTAGAGAGTTAAAAAAGTTGGACACGTTAACGCTAAGCTGGTAATGAAAATTGAATGAAAGTTTTCCGTTGTGGCGTTTCATATAATTGTATGGGTAATTTTCGTGTCATATTAGAGTTTTTTGTGGATCTCGATTAATATTTGTTTTGTGATTTTAGATAAATTTATGTTTGTAAAATTCTATATTAATAAAATTATAGGTGTATTAGCGAAGCTTGGGCGGCTGTTACTTTTTAATAAAACTGTCTAAGAATCTAGGTACTCTATTTTATTGAAAATACTAAAAATAAGAGATCTCAAGACAAAATCTGATATATGAGTACCCTACTTAAATTGACATATATTTGTTACTTTTTTGATATGTAAGCATAGGAGAAATTCGTGTCTGTACTCCTATTCAGTGGTAGTGTAGGGGTATGGCACGCAGCACGGAATGCTGAGGACCTGGGTTTGATTCCCAGTACTGGTCTCTTTTTCTGGTTTTTCTGTGCATCCATATCTCTGTTTGTATTTTCGATATGTACGTTTTTAAAATAAAGACGCGTGTTTGGCGCATGTTCGTATTTTTTTGAGAAATACTTCAAGATAAGTAACAAGTAACAGCGAGTAGCAATCAAATAGAAATTCGCAGTAAATAATTAAAAAAAAACAATGAACAAAATGAAAATTTTACAGCAACATTGCAAGTGTCGAGTGTGTTGACGAGTAGATTTAGGGCAATTGCGTTCAAAGTTGTTTTAATGCAATGAAATGTAAAACCAACAAATTTCGTCTTCAGCAGATGTCCAGCGACATTAAAACGTTTCAAGTATTTTCACCCGACTGTAAGGAGTGGCGTTGTTATTAAATTGAAATAAAGAAGTTTATTGGGGTCATAAAAATCAAAACCATGTCAAATATAATGATTTTTTATCTAAACTTGAATTATCGTCTAATCTACATTTTTGAACTAAATTTGAAATCTGTGTGACTAGTAGAAGTGAGTGTAATTTAGATCCTTTTAGATCGCACGATTTGACCTCAATAAAGTACTTAACTGACAATCATCGCCACTTGAACAAAAATTAATCATACATTTTTTTTGCTGTGATTAACAACTTCTGATGAATTCCCAATACTGTTAGTTACCGTAAAAGAAGATAACCTTATTTATTATAGATCTATAGAGCACTTTCATAATTAACCACAATCCTATTTCTGTTAGGCTACGTCACAAAACAGATAAATTGCTACGTTCCATATTAACTAATTTCCCGCAAAACACAAAAGCGGATGAAAGCTCTCACGTGTACAAAAATAGGTCCCTACGCTGCAATATTAATCAAAAGCTATCTTTAAATTACTATTATTAACGTGAAATTCTGATATTAATGTATACTCTGAATACAATCGGCATCGCTCGTATCGTACACGGATTTATTCAGCCAAGGCACATGTAGTTCTATAAGCGAGTTAACCCTTTGACCATTTTTTTTTTATAGCAATGAATCGAGAACGCACAGCATGGATTTTTTTAATGATTTTTGAGAAAGAAATATATATTATTTAGGGGTTCCCGAATTATAAGTCAGCAATATGTTTGCCGCTATCAGCCAAGGGCAGTAAGTGACAAGACCGTCATGTCAGCTTGCTGAGGGAACTGCGGGTCGCATGAAGTATCGAAAATGAATAAATTAAAAACCAATAGAATGATAAGAAATAATTAAAATCTTTATTTGACTTAACTTAAAACTGAATTCTTTCAAATAAATAACTGGCCAAGAGCATGTTTAATGTGTAGGTATTGTATATTATTTCCAAGTAGGTATTGTATCCCAGCAAAACTGTGGATATGTTGCTAGCATGTTATAATTTGAAGTACCTATTGAATTAAGCCATTGCTCCATATAAAGTCAATAACAATAGTTTTTTTTTATTATCAAATAACAGTTTTTTTTAATTTTATATCGCCAAACTTGTCTCTGAAACTAGAGAATTGTGACTATCGGATAAATCCAGCTGCCTGCCCCCCTAGAGATTCTAAAAAAGTTGTCAAATGTAAAGTAACCAAATCAAAGTATTTACAATCGCCGTAGATGTAAGGCTCATACTACAAGTGAAAAGCTTCACGTGCTCTCGACTTTACCGATACTTTTCTCATTCTCCATATCAACTTGCCCCCTCCTGGGCCATCGGATGGCGACGCCCTAAATAGTTGCTAAAAAACATCATGTGATTAATGGACGGCCCCTTACGCCACAATGAACGACAACTTGCCACTTTCATATGCCGGTTTCCTAACCAACCTTCCTTTCCAATCCAACTCGAGCGATGTCGTCGGTCCACCTACTGGGAGGTCTGCCAACGCAGCGTCTTCCAGTTTGTGGTCGTTACTCGATAACTTTTATCCTCCAACGGTTCGGTTCTACGAGCAATATGGCCTGCCCATTGCCACTTCAACTGGCATATTTTTCGAGCGATGTCGGTAAATTTCCTATTCCGGATTCTATCGCGCAAAAAAATCCAAGCACAGCTCTTTAGTAATCTCTCCATAATAATTAAACAATATTTATACACAAAGGGTCTCGACCCTTAGTTCAATATTTACTGATACGAAATACTCTACAAGCAACGGCCGACGTAAAAATCGTAACGGTTTTCCTTTGGCACGGCACACAAAATTAGTTTTATCGTAATTTAGTTGCGAGCAGCAATTTTCCAAGGGGACAACGATCATTAGTACTTCAAAGCAATTTGACCTCATTTATTCAACACCAAGTAAAATGGTGTCGTGTAAACTGAAGATTTACGATGAAGTCATTACGTTTTATGGCCCATAATTGATAGAGATAACATCTTGGGCTACTGAAATTGCAAGGTGAGGTTTCAAGAACATTGAACTCAAAAGACGCTGTTTTAGAGTATAGAAAAATTGCTGGCAGTACTGTAAACGACTTACGACGCAGTTACAGTTATTAATTATGTATTTTTATAGGCGAGCAGCATGCAAGCGATCTTTAATGTTTATAATGTTTTAACAGTTTTTTTTATGGTACTTACCTATTTGGTGATTTGATTATGATGAAGATTTGTATAAAGCCCTCGGCTTCGAGAGCTATGAGTACGTTACCTACGACAGAAATATGGTACTAAATATAAAGACTAGCCAAGTGCGAATCGTGCTCTCGTAGTGGACAAAATAATTTAAAAAAACATCCCATTAGCTTAAGCATACCTACCCGTTAGAAAAATTATAAATATTTAGTCATCAAAATATTAATATGAAAAAAAAACTGAAGAAATCAGAGTAAGCCAGTACCTACTAAGTATTAACCTAAATTGAGACGCGAGCTTTATACCACGCGTGGCCTGTAACACGGGCAAATAATTAAAACGTAGATCGTACTCGTCAAACTGAACAACATTAGTTCAGCGACTTTTAAAAATAATTCGTTTTTTAATTTTTATTACACTTTAAAGCGTATAAAGGCTTTCTGCGTAAAGCTCTAGTTGCTTATGCATCTTTACAGGAAACCTTAAAAAAATATGTTTTGTTTTACCTGTACGATTTCCTAGCAAAAATCTCAAAGAATAAACATGTAACAGACGTGTCGAATACTCGTAGTAAGTACATAAACTATCTCAAACACGTGACAAACGGCGTACATGATGTTTATAGTATAGGTATAGAAATTGCCATAGGCTATGATGTAGCACGTGCTTATATTACAGGAGTTTCATCAAAACTTGTCGCCCGTTGAGAGCAGCCCGCTAATATATTTATGGGGGCCAGGTAACTAGTTGTTGCAGAAGAACACTAAAACATTAATGGCGTCTCGCGCTTTACGAGCGACTTAACACGACGCAACTTCGCAAACTCACAAGTAATCATATCCATGATGTACCCCGTCAAGCGGCGAACATTAGGGATGCGAAAAATGTGTCACTAAAATAAAAGATACATAATCTTTGGCCTAGGAAAGCTGAGGTTGAGAAAATACTCGTGATACATAAGGCTAGTTTTTAGGGTTCCGTAGGGAACACATCAAGTATACAATCTTACTTCTTACTTATTATTATAAACGCGAAAGTTTGTATGGATGGATGTTTGTTTGGATGTATGTTCTACTCTTTCACGCAAAAACTACTGAACGGATTTGAATGAAATTTGGCATACAGGTAATATATACCTTGTATTAACATACAGGCTACTTCTTATCCCGATATTCCCACGGGATAGGGATAAAATCTCGAAATAATAACCGCTGGGCTTAGAATCATTAAATTTGGTATGTAGGTAGCTGGATATCTGAAATAACATATAAAGGCTACTTTTTATCCCGATTTTCTCATGGGATAGGGATAATACAATCTCGAAATAACAACCGCTGGGTATTGAGTCATGAAATTTGGGATGTAGGTAGCTGGACGTCTGGAATAACACATAAGCTACTTTTTATTACGATATTCCCACGGGATATGGATAAAATCTTGAAATTTCAACCGCTGGGCTTAGAGTATTGAAATTTTGGAAAGTTGTTCTTGACACAACCTCAATGAAGACCACGATCTAAATTTTGGGAATTCCCCGGGGAATTTTGTAAAATTCCGGAACTTCAATAGAGACAGTTAGCATAACGCTAAAAGAGGGGTGTTACAAGTTGTGTTTGTCTGTACGTTTGTCTGTCTGTCTGTCTATGGCATCGCAACTTTCAAGCAGATGTTACAATTTCGACGTCGTTTTTTTACGTGTAAGCAAGTTTCCTTGCGGTGGTTCTTTGCTATGTTTTATTAATATTGGTTCAGCCGTTTTTGGGGCGTTCAATGCCAATTTGAACTTTGAAAAAACAATGGTGGGAGTTTTGAACTTTTCAGTTGGTTTAGGATATGCTTCATCATCATCATCATCATCAGCCGGAAGACCTCCACTGCTGAACAAAGGCCTCCCCCTTAGAACGCCATAATGAACGACAACTCGCCACTTGCATCCACCGGTTTCCCGCAACTCTCACGATAGGATATGCTTAAGTATACCGTTTAAACTTTTAACTTTTGAAACTTTTCCCCCATTATGACATTGTTCTCCTTTAATCTCTACACTTTGTATCATATACTATTCTAAAGACGCACTAAAACGTTTGAAGCAACTTTAACTTGTTTCACACAAGTTCTTACACGCTAGATGGCGTTAGTTACGTACAAAATACCAACTTTGCCAGTTATTCCAATTGTGCAACTTAAGTCCATAACCACCTTACCAGCTAGAAATTCAAGTACAGCAAGTTGGAACTGAACGCGTGTTCGGTTAAGTACCTGCTCATTATGTACCTATTCAAACTATAGTAGGTATGCACGCGTGGTACACTCGTAATAGTACATTGTGTCTTAAGGGCGGTAAATAAGGAATTACGAACGAGAGTCTATTAGAAGCCCGAAGTCGAAGACTGAGGGCTTTAATGAGTCGATGTTTGTAATTCTAGTACCGCCCGTGCGACATACAATGTTTTTCATCACATTTGCAAGTAAAATTTTATATTTGTAAAAGAAAAAATATAATTCTTCCAAATATTGGCGATACCTTAGGCTGTGCTCTTGGCAACGTCGCCCTCAACTCCCTCGCATGCGCCGCAACGTGCGTGTGCATGTAGACCATGTAGTCCTGCAGCAACAGCGCGCGCACGAGCACGCGCACGGCGCAGCGCCATCAGTACGGGCACTGACTCATTTACCGACCTTGGGCTTCATGACAAGAAAATTAGTACGGGCAATGACTCGTTTACCGATCACGGGTTTCATGACAAGCACATTAAGGTCGAGGGTTTTATTTGGGGGGTTGCAATCAAGGTAGCCTGCATGTAACGACACTGTTTACGAGCAAGTGTGATGAAAATAGATTAAAGACATCTGGATTCCATTTTTTAAGCTCCCGCAGTCCAAGATACCCTTATAATTATTATGAACTCTTAGTTATGCCCGACTCATAGTCCGCGACTTACCTTAGACACTGTCAGTGCCAGAAGGCTGTAATTTGATTTGAAATACGCCGATATGATTTATGGTTGATATGTTAAAACTGTGCCGCTAAGGCACTTGTCCCACCGCCGACGATGAGCGAGAAGCGAGTACAGCGAGTAACTAGAAACGAGTGGGCGAGCAGCGAGAAGCGAGTGTAGTTTTGTCGCTCGGCTGTAAGCGAGTGTTCGCGTGCGACGGGCGATTACTCGCTCCACTCGACTCGCTCGTGCGGGGCGGCCGCCAAGCTGACATCGCTGAGCGAGTATCTATAGCTCAGCGAGTTTTATAGCTCTTGTCGCTGCGACAAAAGATGTAAGAGAGAGTTCTCGCCGACAGTGTGAACAGCCAGCGATCAACTATGATATATGTGTCTCTTTTACTCACACAGGATCTTATATCTTTTTATCGTTTTTTGAGCGAGAAAATAGTCGATAGCCAATCGTTTCCTCGCTGGCGGTGAGAAAAGTGCCTAAAGTGGTAACATAAAAAATTAAATATTTTTTTGGTTGAGCTTTTTCTCGTCACTACCTATACGAGTAGTATGGTATGGGTATCGTTGGATATATAGATCTTTAAAAAAAATACGGATTGACTAAAACTACTTTTTTTTTATTCGGCTGGATGGCAAACGAGCAACTACTACTTACTTACTACTATTACTTACTTAAGCTACTTGTTCCCATGTAGGTAAATTGAAAGAAAATATCCAAAAATATTGTTTAACGTCTGCTTTTTTATTGAAATTATGTGTTAGTTTCCAATGAAAATAATGAAAAGTTAAATATATTGACCCGGATAACTCACGTCTTAAATCGAGTTTAGCTCGACATGTTTCGGGCTAATCCGTAGCCCTTCGTCTTCGGAGCAACGCGACTCAGCGGCTGCTGCAACACGACTCATTTAAGACGTGAGTTATCCGGGTCAATATATTTAATATGAGTGAGTCTCACGGTAGTTTCATGTTCAAAATAATGAAAAGTTGTTTGAAGTCTGCGTTTTTATTAAAATTAAGTATGTGTTAATTTGCAGCAAAATAAAAAAAAACTAAAGTATAGCAGTACCGTTTGAAGTAAAATTAATTTTCCTAGGTAAGTAGTTGTTAAGTAATTGTAAAATGTTAGAAGGGCTAACCAACTGAAGTGAAGCATAGCTTAAAGAGAGTTTAAATACCTTTGTCGCTAATAAGATCTCTTTATAGTCTCAATCAAGATTCCTATTTTAAAAAATGTTCCAATCGCGGCGTTAACGACTTCAATTCCAATTTACGCTGATAATCCAGTCTTCATCACTTTGATTTCTTTAAAACATTTTCGAAGATCCTCTGAGTCGTTAGCAAACACCAAAATTTTCAGAATAATTGTTTGTTTTTTCAGGTTCCGTACCTACCCAAAAAGAGAAAACAGGTCGCTATCCGTCCGTTCATTAATCTGTCATAAAGCTCTATTTTATAACCGTATAGGTGGCCATATGCATTTTCCAAGGTGTTCATATGCGTAGTGCCATCCACGAAGACGCGTGATTTGGTCAAAAGTAGACATTAATGACATTGCAATAAAAACCACGACACGCCTCAGCGTGAATTACCTATGATTGCTGTGGCAAAAAAATAATTTAAAAAATGAAAGAGGTTAATTTAAAAATCTTTTGTTTTTTTTAGCGTAGGTACCCTTTGGATTTTTTTATTAAACTAAGTCACTTTTTTCACTTTAAATATCACATGCTGCTCACAACGTCAGCTTTCTTGAAGCTACTGTTCAGTATTTCTCGTACCGTGTAAGTATCTACATAATTAATTGACAATAATGATTGTATGATGCCCATCTCAGTTGAGACGCGATCCTATTAAATGAGTTGATTATAGCCAATTGACAACGAAAACGGAGGTCGTAGATAAATTGCAAGGCTAAAGAGTTATTATTTCAATGGCATGTGTATTTTGATTATTTGATTATACAAGTAGCAGTGACGTGACGTAGAGTGAATATTTTGGTCAAGTAACCCGCGGAGAGTAAAGAAAAAAGATGAGTTAGGTATGTCTTTGGATACAACACCTGGCAGTTAGTGACACAAGATTTGACATATTTTTCGACTGTGACAACGTATAGTATCGAAACTTTAAAATGCGTTAGGTATTTGCTGATTCGATACTAGACGTTGCGGCAGTTGATTTGTCATCGATGACGTCATGTGAAAAATTTTGGCAACCGAGCGGGAATCGAGTTGTCAGGATACCACGAGACTGCTACATATTTGTACGGAAACCTTGGTTCGTGGACGGTCCGACTCGCGCTTGGCTATTTCTTTTTCCTTTCGAAGCATGGAACCCTAATAAATTTAGACACAGCTAACCGTAGTGCTACTAAACACGTCATGTTGCCAATAAATGTTATAGTGGTACTCAACAAGATTGGATAACTTTTTACGACCCTACAAATTGTTTGATTAAGTCCGTAATGAAGACACTCCTGACGTTTACGATGGTCCTGCCTCAAACCCATGCAAATTGCAACTCGCACTTAACTTTCTGCTAAGCGTTAACCGACACGCATTTAATTTTCTTTGATTTTTATTACATAATATAAATATAAATCTGGCAATTTGTAGAAAACCGGAAAAGCAGCCTGTGAATATACTGATTAGTACTCTAGTATACTACTTTACTGTTAATACTTTTAGGGCCTGTGTCACCATTTGTCGACTAACTTTAAGTGATGGATATCAGTGATGCCGTCTCTGTTTGTTTTGTCCGAATAAACAAAGATGGCATTACTTTTATCTGACACTTAAAGTTAGGCGACAAGTGGTGAAACAGGCCCTTAATGTAACAACCAAATATTTTTTCATAACTCCTGGCTGGGATAGATATTAAAGCGCTTTAGTTTAGGATACCAGTTTATACCTAAGTCATGCTACTAGTAGCTTAGGAAGCATTCATACAATGTCTCTTTGTACTGGGCAGCACTTGGTTCTAACTCCTATAAAAAAAACCGGGCAAGTGCGAGTTGGACTCGCGCACCGAGGGTTCCATACACATTTTTTTATTTGAGTTGATTGAATGAAAGGTAAACTGCGGTTTGCGATTTATGACGTATTAAAAAAAACTACTTACTAGATCTCGTTCTAACCAATTTTCGGTGGAAGTTTGCATGGTAATGTATGTCATATATTTTTTTTAGTTTTATCATTCTCTTATTTTAGAAGTGACAGGGGGTGGGACACACATTTTACCACTTTGGAAGTGTCTCTCGTGCAAACTATTTAGTTTAGAAAAAAATTATATTAGAAACCTCAATATCATTTTTGAAGACCTATCCATAGATACCCTATACATGGTGTAATGAATAAATTTTAATTTCAGTTCTAAGTATGGGGAACCCCCAAATTAATTGTTTTTTTTTTGTTTGAAAATCTTAATGCGGTTCACAGAATACATCTACTTACCAAGTTTCAACAGTATAGTTCTTATAGTTTTGAAAAAAATGTGGATGTGACATACGGACGGACAGACAGACAGAGAGACATGACGAATCCGTAAGGGTTCCGTTTTTTGCCATTTGGCTACGGAACCCTAAAAAGTGGTCAATCTCCTTTAGTCATTACCTACTAATTATTATAAAAACCTGGGCGACAGAGTTTAGCTGGAAAATACGCGGTTTCTCAGAGATGGACTTATCTAAATATATTGATTGTTCGCCCCTGAATATCCCCACATTGCAAATTTCATCATCATTGATTTGGAATATTGATTTCAGCTTGATATCTCCCACGCATTCCTAAGAAAAAGGGTATACCTAAATCACGTGACATTCTCTTCCTTTTATTAATTGTTCTGAGCTCCCGACCGTGTGTCAGGTAAGTGCTTAGCGCAGCTTAATTGCAAATGCAAGGATTAGTGTGCAACGTCGTAAATATTTGCACAGTTTTGGAATTTCTTCGTCCGACGTTAACTGAAATGTACTTAGTTCCCAGAAGAAACTGTAGTTGCCTGCACTTTGTTACTCGCAGACTATCCTAAGATGAATATGAAAATTTAATTGCGACGGAATATTTGCTTGATTGCTATAGGTAGTTCCGCCAGAGTTGAAATGAATGGTTACACACACAGCTATACAAAAAGAACTGATTGCACAAAAGGAGAATGAATGGAATGAATGAGTAAATGTCTAAATCTGTCTCAACTCTGGTAGAACTATACGTGATGGAACTGATTGAAGTGTTTAAATAATTATCTATGCAAAATTCCAGCTCTCTAGTAGGAAGATCTTAGCAAATTGCAATATTGTAGTAGACCACGAAAGTCGTGGAAGCTTATTAGTTTGTATCTCATGCATAGTCGAAGGCTCAAGCCTGGGGCTACTACAAAATTCGAAAATCGAAATTCGTATCGTACCGTCCCTCTCACTCTCATATTAAACAATAAAGCCATCAGTGGAACGGCAAGACTTTTGTGTTTTCAGAATGAGGGCTACCGTTTCCGCGCTCACCAGTTGGCGCCACTGTAGACAAAGGTCCTGACTGAAGTATAGTGGTTAGTTTGTTATTACGGGCGTGAAAACAAAATTTAAATCATATTAAGGGGCTGTTTCGCAATCCATTGATTAGTGTTAACTGACAGTTAAGTGTGATGCCGTCTCTATATGTTTTGTGCGAATAGACGTAGACGGCATCACATTTAGCCGTCAGTTAACACTAATCAATGGATGGTGAAACAGCCCCTTACTACCTTAAAACAGTACCATAAAAATATCGAGCATGCCAGTGTTCCGTAGTCCCGTTTTGTTGGGAAAAAAGGGAGGAAAGACAAAACTGTCTCAAAACACCGACATTCATTGCCCCGAATTTCAGGTATTGCAAAATATTCACTAAATTATTTTAATTATAAATAAACCCGCGTGCTCACCCAAAAACAGTGACATTTGACATTTCAGAGGCCTCTCGCCACAATAGCGCCTCTAGCGGCGAATTCATACGCGATCGCCCTCATTTATTCGTATGTGTGAAGTTCTCAATTCGCTCATTCTGCCCATTCCCTACATTGTATTGAAACGACGACGACGCGATTGTAAAATTCTGTACAATATTGTTTCTAAGACTTTTTTGAGACAGAGTGCAAAGATATTATATAGGATCCACTTAAGCTGTATAAATTAATAATTTGAAGTTTCAGTTCAGCACGTGGATAGCCGGGGCTTGTTTCGTAAATCCCCGCTTTACTCGAGCCGCTTATTATCTGACTCCAACCAATTTGCCCGGTCCCACTAATTCCAGGGATACACTGAGATGCATTGAAAGCATTCCTTTCTAATATTTAAGTCTGGTCATATAATCCGAATTTCAAAATTCGAATCTCATATCGTGCCGCCCCGCTCAAGAAACCTTTTTTTTTTATTGGTTATATCAATAGCAAGTGCTGCTGTCTATTTGTTTGTTTCTTTAAAACTAATTGGTAAATTTTATAAGCTTTTATTGAACTTGTCTTGTTTGTTGTTTTTTTACCAACTTTCAGTGATCGATGATCGAGTTGACTTGAAAATTTGTATATACATGTAAATTAGTTGATAATGCAAGTACAGTCAACACAAAATATAGTTAGCAAAAGAGCTTGTATTAAAAATGAAATTGTTAATAGAAACTTACTTAAAATTATTTTACTACTAATAAGTTGACCCGTTCCAGTTTAACGTCGGCTTCTTTTAGCCCCGGGAAGTTTCAAGAAACGTAGACAAAGCCACAAAAACTAAGCATAACATATTTGTTATCTTGACAAAAATAAAATAAAGGGATACTAAAATTTATAACCCTTTACCAATGCACCCCAGTATAATACGGTCGGAGCCGTACGTGACTTTAGCGTGAAAGAAACCAGTGATCATGGGGATCAGAATGTATTTTCAGATACCACAACTAATATAACAAAATGTAGAATTTGCTTTAGATATGGTGCGTATTTACGTTACCAGGTTTTGATACCAGGTATTTCCTTGCAAGTATACCAACCAGGTACCGAACCGATATACTTGCAAGACTTGAAAGTATTTTTCCATTAAAGTATACTGTCCTTTCAAAGTAAGTACTACTACGCCAAAATTCCAAAATGCAAAATTATATCTTATATTCATACACATAAGGTTCAAATTGTGCTTATACGTGGATAAAATACTTTCAAAGTATTTTACGTCTTGATTGGAATATTTTGAATCTTATCTGTATAACAACAATGTTTAATTTAAACTTGCACGGAAGCAAGTATTCGACTCGTTGCGTTGGACAGAAAATACTTTGAAAGTATTTTGATACCTGGTTTCTGCACCTGGTATGAGAAGGTGGACGTACTTTTAAGCCCTGGTACGCGATTTAGCAAGTATAACCCATCCCTAATTTGCTTCCTCACCAGACAATTAACTTTTTTTAATTAATTTATTAAGCCACAATTTTCAAAATGACAACTTACAAATATTTTCGCCAAACTGCCAAGCAGTTTGTTGGCGAAGATAGTACTTTTTTATAACAAATTACTTAAATAGGCCAATATAAGGCTTATATTAAATAAATAAATAAATATCACGGGACAATTCACACCAATTGACCTAGTCCCAAAGTAAGCTTAGTAAAGCTTGTGTTATGGTTACTAAGCAACGGATAAATATAATTAATTATATAGATAGATACATACTTAAATACATATTAAACACCCAAGAACCGAGAACATACTAATGTATGTACCTAATATAAAAAAAAATACGATTATTTACTACAACAATAAACTATATTTCAATTATGTTCTCTTTTTTAAGACAATTTTAGTCATATCCATATTTCGTATATTAACTATCTTATATCTACTCGCGTTAAATGTCTCAGTGCCTCTCGCCATCCCAACAGATCTTATTGTGTCAATTACTAGAGCAACGTCGAGCACTGGGACACTTACCTAACTAACGTACCTAAAACACGATAAACACACACACAAACATACATTATTTACGCGCCTTAACTATCATTTTCTTTAATTAAGGTATTTATCAAACAGGCCTTTACTTTAGATGCTCATCAATGACGGTATTCCATGCCTGTATACTAAAATACAATGGCCTCAATTGTTCCCGCGGGAATTATGGATTTTCGTATAGTTTTCCTCCCCAAGGGAGTTATGACTTCAGTTTTAAACAGTTAGTAGGTACGTTATTTCAGACTAAAGAGGTTTCAAGTCAGTCAACGTATTATTTACATCTTTAAAATTGATATAACCTATCTTTACACCATAAAAAATTGCCACGCTTCATGAAACTTCGTTATTTTTATATTTTAAATTTATATCAAATTGTTTTGCAATAATTTTAGTAAATATTTTTTTAGCATGTTGGAATAATCTGGCCGTAAGACCTTTCGAATTCTATACTTAACACGGTTCTTAGTATTATCTATGGTAGACGACTCGAAAAAAGTGTCAATCAGAGGAGCTACCACGAAATTTGAAAATCGAAGTTCATATCGTTTTCCTGACGCTAAATTAAATACGAGACGAGAGTGAGAGTATCGATCGATTTTCGAATTTTGTAGTAGTAGCCCCCTGTATTGGCGGGTAGCCATATTTTATTCAGTTGTTTTCTTAGCGCCTTGCTTTTGCTGAGCTGTGAAGTGTTTGGATACAAAATAATTTAATTTTTTGCATTTTTTCCCTCGCAATGTGATGAAAATCATTGTGTGTATCACGGGCCGTAAGGGGATTACAAACTCGGGTCATTAAAAGCCCTCCGCCTCCGGCGTCGGGCTTCTAATAGACTCTCGTTAGTAATTCTCTTCTTACGACCCTTAATGCACAGTGTACTATTTCGTTTCACACTCGTTCTCCGATATTATTCCACTGTAAATGCGTGGTATCAGGTACCTTTTTATTCTTTGTCCGTAGTAATTATTAAGTGATCTCGGTTCAACAAATATTTCACGTGACAATGTTTTTCTAAAATTACGGTTATAGATTTTACTTATCTTATATGTTGGGAATTCATACTGATCTAAGTGCAGTACTTACACTTAATATATACACGCAACACATTACATTTTTGAAACAAGATAAAGACTAACCAGATGTGTTGCGTAATACTCTTTTATTGTAAGATTCGTTACTTACAATGTATTTAACAGAAAACAAATTCGGTAATAAAATGGTCGAAAAATTTTTAGAGTTCCGTACAAAAAAAACGGAACCCTAATAGGATCACTCGTGCATCTGTCTGTCTGTCCGTCCGTCTCTCACAGCCAATTTGCTCCTAATCTACTGGATTAAATCAGGGGAAATTTGGTAGGATGGTGTTATCCTATGACCCAAACACAGATGTGCAAAGTAAATCAATATTTTTTTTAAATAAGGGTCATTTTCGGGGGACAAATTAGGAAATAAAGAAAGTTTTGCCAACTTTACTGTGTCTTATATCAAATGAAAGAGAAGAAACTACTGAGCCTACAGTTTGATTATAACTAGCAATTTTCTTCAACAGCATTTTCTACTGAATTTAGAGGGTTTGCTCACTCTTTAGTACTTTAGAGGTCAATTTCTCCGAATAGGTTGAGTTTGGACAGCTAAAAAAATAAGTGTCCGTTATTTTAGACTACTCTCTAACATAATTTAAAAATAAAACAAATCAGAGCTGGATAGTTAGGTACTTTTCCTTGCTAGAATATATTTTTAGCTGTGACCTTTGCACTTATCGAAAATTTACAAAAATATACTGTTCCCTTTTAAAAGTGTAATAGGTTTTCATAAAGTGCGATTCTTTAGTCGATGACTTGCTCCTTGAATATGCAACAGCAATTTCAGCTGCCAAAAACTCCCATTCACATGGACACTTGCTTTGAGGAAAGAGTAAGGACATATTAAGGAAGCAATTTACCTGCATATAGTTCCAGCTTGTCAGCTAGAAAATTCAACCGCTCATGGACTATAATATGTTGCTATACCTTGAGAAGCTTGTGCGTGATATTCGGTAGAACTCTGTCACAGCCAGTATTTGCCGCACTTTTTAAAAACAATTTTTAAAGGACGCAGCAAAGGCTCCCCGTGACAGGATTCCACCGAGTGTCATATACGAATTTCTCAAGTAATATTATCAATACCATTGCGTATTGTTAACAATGAAGTAATACGAGCAAATAAAAGTTGTGTCAAAAGATTATACATACACAATTTCTAAACCTCTAAATGTCATACTTATGGGATTTATATAAGTATTTAATATATTTACTCTTTTTTTAACATCCCGTACCTCAAAAGAAAAATGAACAAAACTCTCAAATAGGTCTTTTTTCCGTCCGTCTAGATTTTTTTGTCAAACTCACTTGGGAAGTTAGTTAATAGGTTACTTTCTATTGATTGAGTCGTGGAATTGGGCAAAAGGCAGTCTCAAAGCATAAGCAAAGGAACAGAAAAACGAAAATTGACCATAACTTTGTCACATCCTTCCTTACTTATATTATAAAAGCGAAAGTAATCCTGTCTGTCTGTTACCTCTTCCCACTTAAACCGTTAAACCGATTAAGATGAAGCTATGGAGGTAGTCAGAGATCCTGGGCTGGACAAAGGACAGTTTTGATCCCAGAAAACAAAGTTCACATAGTTCACACACAGTTCCCGCGAGATAAAAGAAGTCTTGACCGAGATATACATATATCGTCGTATCCTACGATAAGAGCCACTATCACCATAGGGGCTTTTAGTTTTTATTGTAAAATTGAATTCTACACGTCAAGATACATCTTTATAACTTAAAATTATAATTTTAATATTTTTTTATTCATCATCATCATCCCAGCCTATATACGTCCCACTGCTGGGCACAGGCCTCCTCTCAGAATATTTAATATTTATTAAATAGTAAAAAAATAATTTTAAAAAGCCATAATTACGTATGTCTCACTTCTAACGCGGAGTAAAGCCAGAAATACGCTGCTGTCCTTATTCGCCGTGCAAAAAGGAGATACGCGGGCGCGACGAGGGGGCGCAAGCGCCGTTTCTGCGGTACTCGGCGGACAGCGCCGGGAGAGTGGCGTGCATTCGTAATGGTTATTTCATTTGTAAGATCATCTATTTTTTCGTTAATTGACAATGAAAACTATAAAACGAATTGTCGAGGACTTACACTAGTGAAAATAGTTACATAGGATGGCGCTGAACAAAAGAAGTAAACACCAAGTAAATTTAGCGAAATTGATTTATAAAGTTTTTTCACTATTCAGATTCTATTTATTACTTATTTAAGGTTTACTTTTGTATTATTTATTTTTTTAGGTTACTTATTTATATATTTATATAGTTTAATGAAGTAATTCACACAATTTAATGAAGTGGTTACTATTACCTAGAATAAAGCCCGAACGGCTACTGCGGTCTTCTATCGCGTAATAGCTCAATTTTATTTGTATAGCAAATGTGTGGCCACAATTTCGGTAGTGTCCTTTTTCTATGTACGAATTATATTTTGTTGAATTATTGCTTAATTATTCGCTTTTTAAAGATATATTTGGGTAGTTTACTAACATTGCGGCTTCATAGAATGAACATAATTGCTTTTTGATAACAATAATTATTTTGAAGGTGTGATTTTGCATGTCTGATTTTTGGGTTCTTATGGCACTTGAGGCCTTTTTCGCTGTATATTTTGGCATTCTTATATCTATTTACCTTCTAATTTCTTGTCAGTCGGCCAATAGGCTAGAATATTATTCTCTTATGGTTTTTTATAAAATTCGGTATGGTTTCTATACTGTTTTATTATTAATAATGTTTTGCCTGTGCTTTTTAATTTCTAACTATTTACAGAAAAAATAAAACGAGAAGTCTCACGTAGAACCTGAAAAGAACAAGATCGAGATTATTTGTTTAACAATCGGGACCATATTTTAGACAGTGTACCTAAGTTAAGAAAATAAAGATTACCTAAGATTAGAAAATAAATATTGATATTTTTTTAAAGACATCGTTTCAGTATTTACAGACTGTCACCGACAACAACAGCGGGTTTGATGTTGAAACAAACCAAATTAATCGCAGATTTTTTTCAGAGCTACAACACATAAATAGAAGACAAATTGATGAAGACCGAATTTTAAATAAAACGATAAAAAATATTGGTGATATAATTTTGAAAATTTTCCAGGAGCAACACCGAAGTTTTTTCAACTTGAAAACGTTTAACTTCCTGCTACTGCTGAATTGTTTTCGCCTGATGACATCACCGAAGAAAAAACTGGCGAAAATGTAGAATGTGCAATGATTAAAAGACAATTTTAAAGTTTAGCTCAATTCCGTGTCAGTTTGAAAATTTTATCCTTGTAGAAAAACAAAAAGAAACCGATGAAGTTCTAGATGATATAGTTATGCAGAGAGAAGAAATTATTCGTAATTTTTTCTTCGACGGTGACATTATGCAAAAATAATTCAGTAGGTATAGGTAGTAGCGAGAAGTTGAAGGTTTTCAAGTTGACAAAAACTTCGGTGTGACTCCGGGAAAGTTTCCAAAATTATATCACCAACATTTTATTTTTTCGTTTAATTTGTACAATGACGGCTACTGCTTTTTAATGCATCTGAGTTTTATTTAAAATTCAGTCTTCATCAATTTGTCTTCTATTTATGTGTTGTAGTTCTGACAAAAATCTGCGCTGCGATTAACTTGGTTTGCTTAAACATCAAGCCCGCTATTGTTGTCGGTAACAGTCTGTAAATATTCAAAGTCAAAGTCAAAATTTCTTTATTCAATTTAGGCTATAACAAGCACTTATGAATGTCAAAAAAAATCTTCCACCACATTAAGAAATAATGAAACGTTGTCTTTAAAGAAATGTAGTTAATCTTTATTTTCTTAACTTACACTGTCCAATATTTGGTCCCTATTACCAATTCAAAGTCAAAGTCAAAGTCAAAATATCTTTATTCAATTAGGCTATAACAAGCACTTATGAATGTCAAAAAAAATCTACCACCGGTTCGGAAAAACCTCTGCTGAGAAGAATCCGGCAAGAAACTCAACGAGGTATATATATATTTTTTTAAACAGATTTACAATATTAAGTTAAATTAATATACTTAGTTACGATTTTCGCGAAGACTAGAAAACAATAACGACTTATATAATAAAAGGTGAATAGAGGGACAAGGAGTGTAGTTACAAATATTGCAAGTGTAAGCACGGACCCTATAAAAGTGAATAAAGACAAGTATCTTAGTATCAATCAAAAAATAAAATAAAAAAAAACCTGAAGAATTTCATGACTTTTTTATAACGTTACCTCATGAGAAAGGAGGTGTTGCTGCTGCGGGTGATACAGACGATGAGAAAGAATAAGGAAAGATCCCCAATGAGTACTGAAGACTGAGTAAATAATAATGTGCAATTTTATTTTTATATTAAGAGCTTAAAGAATATTTTGAGTTTCAGAAGTTAAATATTTATTTTAAGTATGTTTTTTTTTAGTTTTACTTGCTTCTTTAAATGGGACTTGTTTTATTTTAGAGAATTACTGTGGCTACGTACCTACGCTTTATGATTTAAAAAATCTTAGAAAATAAAAATAAAATATTTTCCTTATTTGCCACTTCTTTCTGTATTAGAAAAAAAATACTAAAATTAAAAAAATGTTGATACGCAAATATTTTAACAACTACAATTTGGTCCTAATGGTAGTTGTGGCCTCGAAATTTTCGACGATAAAAGGCGCAACGTAGCTTATGGCCCTTTAAAACTCATTTAGTCCGACGAAAAAGGATTTAAAGGACAAAATCTATCTATAATGTATCATTAAGAACATAAATTTTGTTTTAACAGAACCCTAAAACCCTAATACACATTATTTAATTGCAAAATTATCAATTCGCTACTTATATTTTGAAAGAAACACAAAAATGCTTCTCCTGAAAAGTGAGCATTTTGTAATTGTGGCTCTTATCGTAGGATACGACGATATAATGTTTATATAATACCAATCCATTTGCCAAGCTATTTGTGGGGCAATATACGAACTTAAACGAACAACTTTAAGTATGTGCTACAAACCATGTGGTCCCTAAACTCCCAAAATACTTGAGCCGTGCCCGCCTTCAATTTATTACGCCGCTATTGCTACCGATGAGTTTTGTTACGGAATAGTTTAGACAAGATAATGTTTTATCACAGATATGACACAAAAACGGCTCAATTCTGTTGCCAAATATATTTTTTTCACTTCTCATGCTCGTTAAGTTCGTATATTGCGTCTAGGCGACACAAAATTACTTTTTTTTGCTCTAGAGCATAAAATAAAATCTTTGTCTAAGACCAAGGTAATCAGGTGTAAACAGCCACAAACAAATAAATTTGTACATATATATTTTTTTAATAATTTTTAATTTGTATAAAACTAAAAATCAGCCAAATCAATCGAAATAGATCAATGAAATAAAAAAATATAATGATATACTAATGCATGAACAATAAAAGGTACATAGTAAGTGAACAATTGTTTCCACTTTTCCTTCATATAATAATTTCCTCGCCATCGAAGTGAAAAGTAGAGTGTAGAGCTCGAGCATTAAACCCATTTTCTCCTCGACGTGTCTATCCACCCTCGCCGTACCGGCTCGGGTTGCTATATGAACATCTCGGGTGAAATGGCTCTTTTTATGCTCTTGTTGTACATTCTACTATTTTTGACGAGTGATTTCGTTATTATTTAATCGGTAGTAAATAAATATACGCAATGTTGTTCGCGTGCTGCGGAAATTAAAGTGTTGCAGACAATATTATCTGTGCCGAGTTTGTACAGTCAGCAGCAGAAGTAGATGAGCAGTTGTAGTGTTTTAAACGATCTAAACACTTCTTCAATCTTATTACCTTGGAAGTAGAGTCGAATGTAGATTATTTTGAGCACCGCAAACGCTCATCCACTTCTGCTTTCATGTGTACTACAACTAAATCTTTTCTTGAGGAAATCGCTGTTTTTAAATTGAATTCCTTCTGTCATGACATAGTGGCCACATTATACGTCAACTTTTTGTAGAATGACTGTTTACTGCGTTGTCAACCCAAGTGTTGCCAACTCCTAGAAACTAGAGTCGCTAAACTCAAAATCAAAAGTCGCTAAAATTAATTCCGCCAGGCCAGGAGCGAGCGGACTCAGGATTTTATCTGGGAGAGACACAAAAGGCCACTGGTGGTTTGAAAGGTCTGGATAAGAAAAAAAAACAAATAAAAATTAAATTTGTATTCTAAAAGTCGCCAGATAAGTCGCTAAACCATTTTTGTCGTCAAAACTTTTTTATGGTCGCTAAGACTTAAAAAAAGTCGTTAGTTCTAGCGACAAAGTCGCTAAATTGGCAACATCGAATATAGGAACCTATCGGTTTACCTAAGTCACCTTACCAAATTCTATAAAAATATTTTTTTCGCTTTCTTCTTTCTTTCGGCTCATTAATTTTGGCTAGGTGTTTATTAAAGTTTGAATAAATAAAAAGGACACAATTAAGAACGAATCTAAATTCGTTCTTAATTGTGTCTTTTTTATTTATTTATGACCTCTCTGAATGTTACTTCCTTCCTTACATTGAGCATAACAATAAAATTCAGTTTTTTAAACGTGCTTTCTTTATTCATAACTAAATTCTACGTTCTTACTACTTCTACTTAACGTTAATTCTACTTAAGTTGAGAAATAATTATCACTGCAATACGTATTGCATAATATGTATTATGTGTCACACAGATGAAGTTGTCCTGCAAGATGCTTTCGGAGTTGTTACGTAAAAGTCCGTAGTTTATTTATATAGACCCCACTTACAAACTAACGCTGTAATTAGTAAATTAAAATTTATCAAGGGCGTTAGCTGTTTGGAACTATTGCTTCCACTGTTTATTAGGAACGAGGGTTTTAGGTATTATCATATTTCTAGCTGCGAAACTTCTGGGTATATTTGGGAATTAGCATTACTAACTAGGCGCTGAGAATACAATGGCAGAAATCGGCGGCGTGTTACATAATATTATTTTTGGATGCAGGTAGGTAAGTATAATATTTTTAGTAAAGAAAACATCTGGTTGTCAAACTTCAACACTATTATTCATTAGTAATTATTACCCCTGACTTCGCCCGCATGAACCATCGAATTCAGCAGTTGAATTGAAATTACGAGATTTCACTAAGCATCCATGAAGTTTTACACAAAACTTCATGTCTCTAAGCGACTTTATGGTTGAGACTTAGGAATTTTCACACGGTGGCACACAGTCATGCACAAAGTATTGCGCTTATTAATATGTTAGTTGTAACATATTAATAAGCGCAATACTTTGTGCATGATAAAATGATAGGCTGCGTTTCCACAAAAGATGTTCGAGAATGTGTTCCGAGGAATGTGTTTTTCATGAACCAATAGAAACGCTTTATTTATTCTCGCTCCGTTCACCTGTTTCCACTAGATATGTGCTGTGCGAGGTAAATGAAGCCTTTCTATTGGTTAATGAAAAACACTTCCTCGCAACACAACATCCTCACACATCACATCTTTTGTGGAAACGCAGCCTATCATTTAATACTTCATGCTTACAGGTATATTTTACAGTAATTATTTTTAGCTAAAACTTAGGTACCTATAAGAACTAATTGAACTAAAAATATGGTTCAATACAATCCTGTCGTAGTTTCTGCTGAGTTTGCGCTGCGGAGGAAAGTCTTGCTGACCGTACCTAGCTTTTAAGGTAAAGATTGGTCGCTCGGTAAATTAGTTGACCGTCCGAGTTTGGAACTGCTTGCAAATTTC
This sequence comes from Choristoneura fumiferana, assembly GCF_025370935.1. NCBI lineage: Eukaryota > Metazoa > Arthropoda > Insecta > Lepidoptera > Tortricidae > Choristoneura > Choristoneura fumiferana. Next base: position 4,618,848 of record NC_133483.1, read on the forward strand.
ACAATGGACTATGGACCACTAACTACGAACACTGGGTGGCCGCCCGATAAGGGCAATTTGCTTGAGAGTCGACGGTCTTTACAACTGACGAAGTTGAGCTCGAATTTATGAAGAACTTTGATGTTATCCAAAGCCAATTTTCTTAACTTTTCGTGTAGCCGTTACGTACCTTTACCTGTTGCTAATATCAATTTTATTTTCTTAGAGCTCCTTCATAACTTTTTCTATTGAAATAAAATAGCTAGCTAATGCCTACAGCGCTGCCTCCTCCCCTCTCCCTCATAAACTTAATTTTTTTCGTGACTAGTACTAGAAACAGTACCTAGTCCTTATTGTTTTACATCCATTTCAACGATAGACTTACTACTAAGTACGCGTTTCTGAAAACAAAGGTGTCAATACCAGACGGACAGATAATATGGACAACGAAGTAAATCTGCTAAGGGTTAACCCTAAAAACGGTCTAGTTTCCTATGCATGGTAATTTCGAAAAATGCGTTCTTAGCTTACTTAATACCTTTTTGATCCTCAAAGAATATATCTGCCAAATTTAAATCTCCAGCTGCAGTGTTTTAGGGAGTACGTTAATTCTCAGTCAATCAGACAGTCACATTACCTACTCATTTAAAGATCTTACCTATTATCCTACGCGCTGACCTTCACGATTGCATTCGCTATCTCTTTCTATCCTCGTCTTATGCCGTGTGATAGAATAAATTGGTAAACATAGATGAGAGTGTGTATACTGGTGGTAAAACGATTGTGATTCCAACTGTGTTAGACAATAAGGCCTCCATTTTCAAAATTTTAATCTTTTAAAGTAATCCATCGATCGCTAGTGAAATTGTTCGTAAATGAGATACTTGAAATCGGAAAACAACGTTTACAATGCAAACTATTTCCTTCCCTACATCACTCCACGGGTACGTCGGAAACCAAACAAGATAAAATACTTTCACTAGTAAACAGATTTTGTTCCGAGACGTTGTTTCTTAATTACAAATTCCGTAACGGACAGAATTCACTAAGGACCGCGAAATCTGCGTTCCCAATACGCTAGTTCGAGGGGGATTGCTTAATTAAATCATCAATATAGAAGTCTCTGAAGGCTTGTGGTCTGCGCTGCGACTTCTAAATGTGTTGACGTCCTAACGGAATGACTTTACGGAACGCTTTTAAATTGAACAGGTTGGAATTTATAATGAACTAAAATAATTTATTTGCTCACCCGCGACCTTATGATGGCTAAGTTTATGCAAGATATGCGTGTTCATGCAGTTCCTCCACCTCCACACAGTAAAAACACACACAAATCACACAAACCCATCTATCACCACCACCACACTACACTGACGAGTTTCGAACTCAACCAGAGCTCATCTTCAGAGCAACACAACCGTACACCATGCTACCAGATGTTAGACGTTTGGTAGAGTGATAGATGAGTTTGTGTGATTTGTGTGTATTCTTACAGCTTGGAGGTGGAGCAACTCCATGAACACGCATATCTTGTATAAACTTAGCTATCATAAGGTCGCGGGTGCGCAAAGAAATTATTTTAGTTCATTGACATGGACCTCCGCAAAATAACGCCTGATTCAATAAATTATGGAAATTATAACTTAGAATTAACAAAGGCTCTTTTAACTGCCTTAATAGCGTTCAGACTAAGAATGAAAACATAGTGAGGATAATTAATTGATTTAGGTTAACTTGCGGAGGTCCATAATTATCCATGAACTACATTTTTTTAGATTGCTCCTTAGCTGCTAATCATTCAGCATTGTTGGCGGAGGAGCAAGTTAAAAGGTTGTAGATCATGAAAGTAAGAAATTTTGAATTTAAAGAAGGTCCTTCAAATGTTAAAACCATCGGTACATAAAATTATTTTTCATCACACTTGCTCGTAAACAGTGTCATAACATGCAGGCTACCTTGGTTGCAACCCTCCAAATAAAACCCTCGACCTTAATGTGCTTCTCATGAACCCCGTGGTCGGTAAATAAGTCATTGCCCGTACTAATTTTGTAGTCATGAAGCCCAAGGTTGGTACACGTCAGGCGCATGCTGCAGGAGGGCGAGGGCGGGGCGGCGCTGCCAAGAGCGCAGCCTAAGGTATCGCCAATATTTTGAAGAATTATATTTTTTTCCTTTAGAAATATAAAATAATACTCGCAAAGGTGATGAAAAACATTGTGTCGCACGGCCGGTACTAGAATTACGAACATCGACTCATTAGAGCCTCTCGCCTCTCTAATAGACTCTCGTTCGTTTGTCCTTATATTTACCGCCCTTAAGACACAATGTACTAAAGTAGTAAATACGTTCAATTCGTTTGGTCTCTACGTACTGGGCTATACTTGACTTATTAGTCTATATGATTGAGGAAGTGGAATAATACAGCACCGTTACTGACAAATATTTATTTTGAAAACTTGAAAAGAACAATATTTTTAGTATTCCTTCACCATAAATGTGGATACGTCCAGGCCCTGTAATAAAAAAATGTGCTATAGTTACAATCGTAAGATAAAATAAGTACCAAAAGTTGTTAGCCATAGCTGATGTGATGATACAATGAGCTGATGATGTAATTGCATAATTTATTTACGAAAAAGCAATTGTGAGCGAAAATTCTTACCATCTATTAGTTTAAGTTTAAATGAAAAGCATGATTTGAAATAATACAATCGGCTGTGACTGTGACAATGTGGTCTCAATACGTATAAGAGAATATTTCACTTTATTTTATGCATAAAATTCACCTCATTTCTAATTAGGATTAACCAACGCGCCGCTGAATACGGATGTACCTTTTTGAAGTACGTAGAAAAGAAAACCGTGATCGGCTTTGAATACTAATTTACAAGATGGAGTGAGGACTGCCAAAGCTTTTGTTAAGACTACTGCTGAAAGAAATTTGAGAGATTTATTGACGAGTTCATAGCCTATTACCAACTTGAAGGCTTGAAAATCTGTATCTGCAACGCTAGTGTTGCCTATCCCGTGTAGCGGGGATAGCGTGCTACTACAGGCGCAAAATACCTTGGAATTGACAGGAATTGACCCACTGCACGCCAATGGACAAGAAACTGTATCAAGTTAATAAAATTGCAAGGTTAACTTTCAACTAAGATTTTTTTTCCGTTTCACCTTAGTTGAAAGTACTGATGTTAATTTATTGAATCAGCCGTTACTTTGTGAAGGTCCATATCACGTCCATATCAATAAAATATAAGCAATTTTGCTTACTTGCGACCTTATGCAGGCTTCGCGGGTGAGCAATGAATTTTTTTACAGTTCACTGATGTGTTTATCAATGTTTTAAGAACAAAGACACGTCATCACAGTCAAGTAAAAGATGAATATACAATGTCCTACATCTCTATATGGATGCGTGTTATGAAGCTTCTTTTAAAATCACCTCAGTTGGGGTTGGACAATGATCCACAGAAAACCACAGTGTTTTTATAGAGAATGTAGTATAAAAAGCCGTGGTCAGCTTTGAAAACGGGCTTCTTAGCGTCAGGGTTAAATACAGAAGTAACGCCAACAATCACGGCTGAAAAACAATTTCAACATAAATAAAAAAAAAATAAAAAATAAATAAAAAAAGTAAAATATATTTAATTTTCTTTTAATTTTGCCCAGTATTTTTTACAGAATTAAGTTTTTTTAAGCCCTACTTTTTCAAATTGAATTTTATTAAAATGCAAGTTGCAGTTTTGAACCGTGCATTGATATATCTGCTACCAGGTTGGTGCAAGAGTAGTTTTAATGATTCTTAATGCACTTGATGAAAATAATTGTTCATATTTTATTCGAGTTCAATTTCTACCACACAGAAAATTCAGGTTATATTTTTAAGTAATTCTATTGAAAGAAAAAAAGAAAATATTTAATTGCCAACAGTACAAACAATACAAGATAAAATAGTACAATACAGACACAGAGACATTGAGACAGTAGTCAAATTGTTAAGGAAATTACAAATATTTTTAGATTTCTTTTTTTTTATTTGTATCAGGCTAAAGTTTCTTTAACTCCGTTGTTGTATGTATTATATACATAAATGTGTGTGATTTTTTTTAATAATTATGAAACATTTTATTTTAAAACTTAAATTGTATCTGTTATTTTTTATTGCCGTCATTCCGTCGTCGTCCGTCGGTCCGTCCATCCGTCATCTCGTCCGTCCGCCTAAGATGCCTCAAGATAAAGTGATAGTTTTAGTTAAGAGTCAAGTTAAATGCAGTAAATTGTATTGAATTTAAAAGGAATACTATCACAACATAACTAAGTACCTATACCTTTAAGTTAACAAATAATACTCGACCAAAATTTGATATTGAATATTAGTACCTACGGAACCATAATTATACTGGGAGTGGCATATTTTTTTAAGCTCAAAATTGACTTTTACGAACTTTCAAATATGCCTGCAACTGTTAACCTGTGTATAAATTGGTCAAAAGCAATTATGATCGAGGCAGAGCTATATTTAAAATACATAAATTGTTACTAAACTACAAAACATTTTCTCCTTTATTACTGCAATTTTACCCCACAGAACATAGCCATTGTTTGAAATCTAATGTAAAATATGAATGGATGATTGGCTTTAATTGATGAGAGGGTTCTTCTAAGATTGAGTCTGCTAATCCCACAAAGGCTGAAAGAACATAGGTACATTTTTATGTACATCATCAAATATGGAAGGATACGTACGAAAAGAGATTATGTTTAGTTGCATTTAAATCGTTTCAATGAATCATGCTACCATGATCTTGCGGTAAATAAAATTAATTCGTCACTAATTAAAAAAGAAAGCTACCCAGAAAAGTTTAAAATCTTGTTTTATACTACAAATTGTTGGTGAACTTTATGCATAATTAAAAAACAAATGTCTATGATATCTATCTACATATTAAATGAAAATATTATTATCATAGTCTTTTATGAAGCCTTTTGATTAAAAATCACCTTAATTGGGCGTTTGTAATGTTCCACAGAATATTTGTGTATTGGTAGACCCTTTATTAATGATGTAGTATAGAAAACCGTGGTCGGCTCTAAAGATCAGCTGTCTAACAGGGAGTCCTACAGCCAAAGGTCTAACGCCAACAACTGCTGAAAATATATTTTTCTTTAAAAAGTGTGACAATACCTATATAACTACCTAAATTTAAAAAAAAAGAAAATTCCGATATCGTTAGAAAATAGCCATATCGCATAATAAAACATGTACCATCAGCCAAATATGTGGTATACCACCCTAAAGTTGATAATCGTTTGCATGTCACAAAACAATAATGCCAACAGACGTGTCTGTCAATTAGAAAGTTCGACTTTAGCGACATATTAATTTGATAGGAACTTGTATAAAAACTGATAGACCACTTATTTGGCTGATGGTACCACAGAGTACTTTTATTATACTAGTAAAAATGGATGGTACAATATAATTAATTTAGTTTTTACAGTCATCTGCATTATTATTTGCATTAGCGGAACGTGCAAAAGTATGTGACACGTCCTACCGGCCCAAGAAATGAAGTGAAATTCATTCCAGATGTAAGCTCATAGTCATATAAGAGAGTCTATAAGATATTTATGTATGCTTTGTGGTGTGAGATATTTGTCCTGGTGGCTGTATAATTTTGTTGTTAAAGTAAGCGCAGTATACGGCAATAAACGTCATTGTTTGGCGAAATTAGTGATTTAACTAAAACTATGTACTTTTTCTTGGGAATAAATAAATATGTAAAAAACTAAAATAAATAACTGGCTTAAGAGCATACATTTTTAATAGGATTTTTTATATCCGAGGCTATGCGTATTTCTAGCTTTTACACGTTTCGACTACATTATCACGGTGTAGAAGGCCTTTTATGAACAATCACCGCAATTTCCCACTTCGGGGTTTCCGAAACATCCACTAAAAAGGGGTATATTAGAAGTGCCCTTTATTATGAAATAGTAAAGAAAACCGTGATCGGCTAAGAAGATTATTTCCCTTGGAGGAGGCCATAGTGCTGTGGTGGTTGCACCAACAAACGCTGAATTTTTTTTTACAAGTAAGTATATTTTACGTAGACTACGTAGAGGTACGGCCGGCCAAACAAGAGGTCTATTAATTTTTAAACAAGTACCTATCAAATGAATATGTCGTTAAAGTCAAACTTTCAAGTTGGCAGACACATCTATTGGCATTATTGTTATATGACATGAAAATAATTATTAACTTTAGGGTGGTAGACCACATATTTGGCTGATGGTACCTACCTATTATGAATTTACGAAGATATGGGTGAACAATGCATAAAATATTAATACTACGTAATACAGATGAGAGTTAGAGCCGTGGTGGCCTAGTGGTTTGACCTATCGCCTCTCAAACAGAGGGTCGTGGGTTCAAACCCCGGCTCGCACCTCTGAGTTTTTCGAAATTCATGTGCGGAATTACATTTGAAATTTACCACGAGCTTTGCGGTGAAGGAAAACATCGTGAGGAAACCTGCACAAACCTGCGAAGCAATTCAATGGTGCGTGTGAAGTTCCCAATCCGCACTGGGCACGCGTGGGAACTATGGCCCAAGCCCTCTTGCTCTGAGAGGAGGCCTGTGCCCAGCAGTGGGACGTATATAGGCTGGGATGATGATGATGATGACAAAGTAGAAATCATAATTGAGGTTACTGATCACTAGGAAAAGTTAGGCTTTCAACCACATTATCACAGTTTCTGGAAATATTCTAAAAATCACCTTATTTAAGGCTTTACGAGTGTTCCACTAAACACCGGTATGTAGGTGGTGCTCTTAACGATAATATAGTAGAGATAACCATGATCAGCCCTGAAGATTGGTGTCTCTGGAGGCTCTATAGCTCCAGTCGCTGAACCTACAATTCCTGCAATAACGTTTTCCATCTGTACTGTTCCAGTTATAATACAATGAGTCATTCGTTAAAAATATCTTTTAGATAAAGTTACTTTCAATCGTGCACATTTGTCAAATTCGAGTCAATCCGAACTTTGAAGTGGTTACGAAGAAATCAAAGTTCCTTTGTACCTATGACCACTTTTCTGTCGTAGTTAAAGATAGGTACTCGTTAATAATGTACGTACCTATATTATTGTATTGTGCTTGTAGATACTATGACATTAAAAAGGAGCTTCACATTAAAATTATGCTACTACAATGTTCGCAAAATAATTTGTAAAGATAATTGAGAAACATGTCGGTGCTTTTTATGTAACTGTACTTTTATTTTCTAAAGTATTTTATTTTCTACGCAGTTTATATACCACATTATCACAGTTTTGCATTTAATTTGTGGAAAATCACCTTATTCACCGTATAGATAGGTGTATTTTTTAATAACTAAAGTCCTAGATTTAAGAAAAATAATTTTAGACTTTTTTTTTTCTATCAACGAAACTTGGCAAATTACATTTGCATTTTTACCCGATGCTCGAAGGAGGGTCAGGTTTTATTTATCTATGCTTTAATTGAAATGGTGCAGAATCTCGTGATTATTTTCAACATGAAAATAAGGTGTAAATATTTATTTAACAGTTATTTGTTTGTGTAATCCATACTATCCATACTAATATTATAAATGCGAAAGTAACTCTGTCTGTCTGTCTGTCTGTCTGTCTGTCTGTTACGCTTTCACGCCTAAACCGCTGAACGGATTTTGATGAAATTTGGTACAGAGATAGAATAGACCTTGGGAAAGAACATAGGCTATCTTTTATCGCGAAAAAGAGGCTTTAAGGGGTTGAAATAGGGGATGAAAGTTTATATGGTGGAAGTTCGTCGCTGTTGATAATAAAACCATGAAACTTGGAATTTAGGCACTTAATAACAAATAAATCGATATTTGGTTGAGCTTTTTTGAAAACTCGACCTGTGAGGGGATGAAATAGGGATGAAAGTGTATATGGAAGGTCGTCATTTCGAAGATAAATCGAGAAGGCAACGGAGTGGAGTGGAGGCAACGGATGGAGCGGAGACAATGCAGGCTACAGCGGAGGCAGTGAAGTAGAGCGGAGGCAGCGGAGTGGAGCTGACGCTGCTGAGCGGAGCGGAGGCTGGCGGAGCGGAGGCTGGTGGAACAGAGCGGAGGCAGTGGAGCGGAGCGGAGACAATGGAGCGGAGGCATAGGAGCGGAGGCAGGGAGGCAACGGAGTGGAGCGGAGGCAACGGATAGAGCGGAGACAATCTAGGCTGCAGCGGAGGCAGTCAAGTAGAGCGGAGGCAGCGGAGCGGAGCTGACGCTGCTGAGTGGATCGGAGGCTGGCGAAGCGGAGGCTGACGGAGCGGAGGCTGGCGGAGTGGAGGCTGTGGAGAAGAGGCAGCGGAGCGGAGACAGTGGAGCGGAGCGGAGCGGAGGCTGCTGAGTGGAGCGGAGGCTGTGGAGCTGATTGATGGTGATGGTGATGATAGTGGTGCTGATTATGATGATTGGTAATGATGATGGTGATTGTGGTGATGATGATCGATGATGATGAATAACAAAAAAAAATGTTTATGAAAAATTTCTTCATTTGAAAACTTTACCTGCGAGGGGATGTTAGCAGAGGCAGCAGAGGGGATGATGCAGTGTTAGCAGAACCTTCTAAGCTCATAAGAATAATGTAAGCAATGTGAGGTCATCATGAAAAAATTATGATTTTCAGATTTTTCTTATTTATTGTGCTATAAGAGCTACCTTTATGCAAAATTCCAAGTTTCTGAGACAGCCGGCAGTGCACTATAACTTTTTCTGTTAAGGCGATTTGTATGAAAGAAAACAACTTTGTAATGACTGTAGCTTTTGATTGCCTTGACTTAGAAGTTTGATTTTTTCACAGCTTTCGGGACTATTGACCTGAGTTTAGGGGTTTATAATTTCAACTCGACACCGATACTCCGCTAGATAAAGGGTCTTGACAGACAGACGGACAGCAAAGTGATCCTATAAGGGTTCAATTTTTTCCTCTTGAGGAACGGAACCCTAAAAAACATTTGTTCCGGCGCTTTTCAAATTACGACCTATTTACTTGAAAATATGGGGATGAAAGTTCTTACGGAATTCCGAACAAATTGACGATAAGTATATTTATCGGAACTATGTGTAGCTAAAATGCCGTCTTAATTGTAATCCTACCCTCCTAATTTACAATAAAGGACGTAAGGTATCAAGAGTTCACTATGAAGAATTAGTCCTTTGTGTTGACAGGGACGTCGTTTTGCTAAAATGTAGCTACCCGCAAAATATTTATGTTTTACTAAAGAACATGGATGGATGGATGAACAAAAAAAAAACATTATATTTATAGCAATGTATTGAAATGGTTATTTTCAGTAAACCGTAGAAGTTTCTATGTGCTATTATTGGCAGAATAGGTATCCTAAATAAATTAAATACTTCCCAAAGTTACTATTCCACGCGGACGAAGTCGCGGGCAAAAGCTAGTAATTTACATAAACTATTTAGTTAGTAGTGGTTCGTGTAATCAGCGCGGGTTTTAATCAAAAGTTAGTTAATAATAATGAATTTTGGAATAGCAATGCGATATAAATACCCTTTCGAGGAATATCCAATATCAATTTTAATTAATATAGGCCCCACAAAACACGGTTACAGTTTTAACTCTTATGTAAAAGAGGAAAGCATGGTCTGCCCTGAACTGTTTCGGCGGAGGAGGTGGTGGGGCGGGCAAGTTTGATCTGCCGGTGACTCCTGTAATTGTCCAAAATATTGACGTGTCTATATAAAACAATGCAAAACAAAACACAAAGGGCAAGAGCTTGTCGGAAACGCCTAAGATAGAGTTCCGTAGCCGATACGTTTTAAAAAAAAACTTTTATAAAATTTGATTGAAATAATATGATATTGATAGGCATCCTACGGACAATTAAGATATCAAAAAAACTGTTTACGGTTTGTGCTCATGCTGCATTTTGACGGCAGAACATTGCAGTAATATTCCCTTATATGTCAATTTACGGGCTAAATAAAGAGGCTTACTATGGTTTATATCAATCCAATTTATGAATTGTACCTAAACAAAGACGCCATTTACCCGACCATAGACATTTAATTTTAGTGATGTGAAAACCAAGAACCTAGTGCAAAATAATTAATATGTCCAGTAAATCGATTAATTTATTTATGGAATAGATCAAAGTGTTTTTGTCTATTTTATTATTTCCATTACTTGAATTAATTCCAAAGACTGTTTATTCATATAAAAGCAGTAACTATTTTTAAATTTTAACGTAAGAAAATTAAAATCGCGATTTTCAAAATGTCAAATTTACCACCATCTCTACGCTATTCTGTGCTACTAAAGATTATACCCATTTTCGGATTTTCGTTTCGAACCTTACGGAAGTGTATTTTGAGCAATCTCTTGTAGTATAAGGAGATGGTACGTGGTGGTAAATAAGACGATAGCTGTAGTTATGCGTAAAGAGAACCTCTTTACTAAATGAATCTTAAGTTAATGCACTATGATTGTCGCTGATACAAGCAATATGCGTTTATGTAGCAGTAAACTATTGTGTTACTGCTAAACATTGAAAGTGGCCAATTGTCATACTACACTCTTTTAGTCAATTTCTCAGACAAGGATAAAATAAAAACGGAGTAATATTTTTTAAAACACTGTAAGTATTTTGTGAACAAATTATAATCAAAACTAGGTAACGTGGTATTGAATGATACTTTTTTGATACCTACTTTTTTCACTAATTGTCGAATAATTTCGAAAGGTACACGTTAGGTTTAAACTAATATTCAATTTCAATTATTGGATAAATGTTCTAGCGAACAAGATAGTTGAATGTTCAAATGCAAAAGCTGACAATACAGACACATATTTGTTAGTATAATTATTTTCGCGAAAACTCACGAGGTTTTTAGTTTTTTCAACTGTTCAATACACCACAAAACAAAATTGTTGATTTGAATCTTATGTAATAGAGGAACGCCTTGTCGGCGCGGAATATTTTTGGTTCTGGTGGTGGTAGTGGAAGTGCTCGCGTTGTTATAACTACAGCTGTAAAAAGTATAAAAAGTTTGGAACCATAATCAAAGTTATCATCTTCGTCACCATATTCAGTCGGAGAACATTTACTTTTGAATACAATCTCGCAATGTGGGCGTCACTAAATCACGTGTCATTTTTTTTACTTCAGTCCTCTGATGGAGATTGCTCCTCTTTGCGTCAAAATCACGTAAGATTTTTGTTAAAAAAATCACAGGAATTTTTTAAATACACGCCTTTACTTGTGATATATCTGATAAAAATTCTCCCTCCCAACGGGGAGACATCATGTTGTTTTCTTTCCCAATATTAAGTGATTAATTAACTCCCCCGAAGCCTTTGTGACGGAAGTGGCCGCTTATTTTTGCACTACATTTTTTTAAAAATTTTCGTGAGTTGCTTCTCCACATATGTACGTACAGCACAAATCTCATTTAATAACAAAATTTGTATCCTTCTTGTACCTTGATACGTACCAAAACAAAACTTTCACACAAATGTGATCAATTGACAAGATTTAATTTTTTTTGAACACCTGTAACTTACTACAGGAATCGAAAGAGTTTTGCCTCCTGAACATGGGAAAATATTTATTATAATTTATTTCTCCGTATTTAAAAAATACGAAAAAATAAAAAATATATCTGAATTTGCCAACACTACCACATAATAGATATGATTCCTTTGCCTTTTTTACCAGAAAAAGGAGCTCTCATAATTTTGACAACTTTTACGTCAGATTTACGCTATTTACGTGATCTTTTTTTTTAATAGAGACTAGACAAAAGTAATGGATCTATATTGTGTGGTAGTTTTGGAGTTATGCCCTTTTAAAATAAGCACATCTTAAAAAATGTAATAAATTAATTAATAATCGTAGCGAAATTTTAAAAATATCAGCGTCTTTCTCTTTCCAACCAGTATACAGAAAACGAATCAAATTATAGTCTTAGAAATATGAAATCTTGTCAATTCTGTGATCAATGTGGTCATTGCCTGTGATATTGTTTTTGGCAGAAGGAAAATTACGGATTACTATCTCCTGACACAAGTATTTTGCGGCTTCCCAACAACAACATGTCCAGTAACTTTGCCTGGGTCCATCAGACTTCTGAGTGCGTAGTCAAGATTATACGAACTTAATACTATAATCACGTGCATAAACTGTAGCAATGTGTGTACGTTGGATACGACTACCAATTGTTGCTGACAAAACTTAGAGGACATGAAATCTCAATGTAAGTATACTTTAATACTAGACAATTTTTTTGTAGGTACGAAAGACTTTAAATCTTAATTGTAGACCGTGTTGATAGTGTAATAAGTTTTTGTGTTATTTTAGTAAGCAATGCATATTTACCGTTTGCAGCAGCAGCTTCGGATCCCGTCTCGTCACATTTGATGTAAGCCTTTTGAACGGCCTCAGAAACATAAACTTGTTCAGGTTTTTCTAGAATACCGCTCAGTCCAGAATCGTTTGGATTGAACATTTGGTCAACGTTTTGCTAGAAAAAAATAGGATAGTATTTATAAATCAAATTTCGTTGTATACCTCCCTAGTTGTAATGTTTTAAACTAAATATTTCACAGGACTTTCCGCGAATTATTTATTGCTAAAACTTCTTCCGACGTTTCGACCACATTGCAGCGCGGCCATTTATTGAAGTGTAGGATATCACGTTGGTTTAGGCGGACGAGTTTTTCGATTTTAGTAATAATAAGTTCGTGATCAGTCCCGAAAAATATTAGTCACTTCCCTAGTTTTTATTTATTTGCAATGTTCGTATTCGTATGTGTGGGAGTTCAGATCATGCAAATCGAAATTCATCCATTTCATCATTCTTTGGTTGAATAGACTTCAAATTCTGTAGGAACAATGCAAGTGAGATACATCTTTTGGCGACATCTGAACTTTTCATCAGCTGAGATAAGTTCAGTCGTCAAAACGCGTAAGGTAAACGTACGAGTGCTCGTCACTGTCCCAATAGTTGGCATCTTTAATCTTACGTAATTAGCAATAGAGATGACAGCAGGGTGTCGTCTATTGGGGATTAGCTTATCGAGCACTCGGACGTTTACCATGCATTCAGATAAAAAAGAGTACATACAAAAAAATCAAGTTTCGCTTATTGCTATTTACCTTTTTTAAGATGTCCGCTAGGTTCGTTGAGGTCGTAATTTCAAATTGCGGCAAGTAGACTTCCACTGTTTGACTATACATACTTTCGTACGCTTTGTTAAAGGTGGCAGAGTCTCTGAGCTTATTAGCTGTCTCTAATACTCCATCATTCTTGTTTGGCAAAACAATAAACATGGTGAAGTTCAATCCCACGTAAGGCAGTTCAATAACCTGAAAAATTTATATTTTAATTTTTTAAATGTCTGGCTTTTTTTTACATAATACTTGATAGACTAGGAGCCGTGAAGAGGAGACCGATTGGTTGTCCCAAGTACCGCTGGAGGGACGAAGTCAGGGAGACTTTTTGGATCTCGGGGTCAAAGGTCGGCCAGAGCTAGCCCAAGATCGTAAAGCATGGCTACACCTCCTTTCATAAAACCACACTCGTGTTTTAAGGACCCCTATTACAATACAGTTGCATAAATAACTATTTATAACCAATCACCAGCAGTTGTTTCTGCGCTCCGACTTCTGGCCGAAAGGTGTGGAGTTCCGTCACTTTAGGGAAGTAAGAATAAAAAACCCTAAGCTTTTAGCCTTTTTTAATTTTGTGTAAATTGTATTATTTCTTTTGTTTATTCTTTGTACAGAATTTACATTCAGATTCTATGTAGTCTCTGTGTTTTGAAGAAAAGTGCTTTGGTTTTTACTGATATGCTGTGAAATTTATTAAAATAAATACATTGTAAAATACCTTGCAATCCAGGTCACCAATTTCACCGTACCTGAAACTACCTTTTTGGTACATCAGTTTGGTTTTCTTAGTAGAACCATCGCTCAAGTAAAAGTCTGCGTCGTTTGTGTTTTTCGTGTCAAACTGGTATTTCCAAGTACCCTAAAAATATAAAACATTGTATTTTTTACAATAAATTAAGTGTCTAATTATTCACTCAATACTTTCAAAATGCAATATACTTAGTTATATTATTTTGGTTACAACAGGAACTAACCCATAAAGGTTTAGCATTGTGCCTAAAATAGTAAAATATAGAGATTAGGTAACGGGGGGTCTATATAGGTACTCTTGTTTCTGTTGTCCTGACAATTCTTCAAAGTTAAAATGGAAGAGATCCCTATATAGCATAAATTTGCCTTTGTACAATTTTGTTTCTCCGTGTAATCTGTCATTTTTATGTACAATAAAAAGTTTCACATTACAATACAAAAGGAAAAGAAGAAAGAAATAGATTAAATTGTGTTTCTATGTTTTAGTTCCTTCGTATAAGGTATTTTCAAAAATGTGATCTATGCTGTGCCCGGTTTTAGACTAGGACGGACCCATCTATTGCCAACTACTAACTTCGGACTCGAGCAGTGCGGTGTGGAAGGCAACGGGAACCCACCACAATTTTGACAAGAAAGCCGTCATGAAGGATCCTCAATAGATAGCCGTGATCACTCCTGTCGGGAGAGTTGTGACTTACTCAGAACAAGTAGATACTCAAAATTATACCTTGAAATATATAGCATTTACTAAAACCATACGCGTCATAGCGCTGAACATGTCGGCTGAAACCAAATTCTTGATGCGGTCATTAGTCTTGCTCTCGACCTGAAATCAGAAAGATTCAATTGACGTAGCTTCTTCTACATATTATTATACCTCATTTACACTAACGCACAAATTGCGTGTAACGCAAAAATGTCACACAAGAAGTGTGTGTGTGTGAAGGAGCGTACGATTCTTCGATACTACCTCGTCACGCGTTTCGTCTCACCTCTCGCTGCGCTTGCTTTGGGCGGGAGCTTATTTTTGAGCACAAGACCAAAGGACTTCGTGATGAACGCGAAAAAAATCGCAAATATCTTTTTGGCAAATGAGACGCTTAGCGTAGTAATAAAAACTCAACAAGCGAAAGCTTGTTGCCGCTAATACTTCGACGTCCTCCTTTGTTGCTAGCACATGGAGAAACGTACCCACCACGAGAGTGTAAACAAACGAGACACGAAACGACGCACGAAAGCAATATAGGAAGCAATTTTTTTTTTGATTAGAATAAACATGTTGGAACGTATATTTACCCAAGCGTTTATATCGGCAGCTGCTTTAACATTGTCAGCAAAGTCAATGCTTTTGGCGTCAGCTTTGAAGATGTGTTGTGAATCTTTTATGAAAGCATCGCTTAGTTTGTAGTTTATATTAGAAAGTACTTCAGCGGCAACTGAAAAATTGACACTCGTTTGTCCTTCGTAGGAAGCGGCCAAGGCAGGGAAACCGGTTCGAATCTAAAAAGTTTTTTTTATGTCTTAGACCTTTGTGATAATTAAGTAAGATAAAAATAACATGATAATAAAGGATAAGTAAAGCAAGGAAGAGGGGGATCAAGGTTTAGTTGTAGAAAACAAATGAAAGAGAAAGTAGGTACGTGCTGCGGCAGCGCTGAGCAGGGAAAATTGGAGGCAATTTCATCGACTAAACCCTCAAGAGTGTAATTACTAATTAAATAAGAAGTGATAATTTATCATAATACCCTTGAAGTAAGCGTGTCACTCTTTATGTTGTGAGAATTCTTTAAATTCTCTGCTTCCTTGCTATAATCTCTAAACATTACAATCCGTCCGTCTACGGAGAATCTTATATATTATATAAAAGAAGAAACTTTTCTCATTACTCGACTTAGAAGTATGAAAATAGGTGTAAAAGTTCTCGTTTTACAATTAAAAGTTATCTGTGTAAGTGGAATGGATAAAATTCCCCCCTAAAGGGGTAAAATGGGAGGTAAAGTTTGTATGGAAATTTTCTCATTTCTGGACTTAGAAGTATCAAAGTAGGTAAACAAGTTTTCGTTTACTATTAAAAATTACCTGTGTAGGTGAAATGGATAAAATTCCCCCCCTAAAGGGGTAAAATGGGGGGTAAAGTTTGTATGGAAATTATCTCATTTATGGATTTAGAAGTATGAAAATAGATATATAAGTGCTCGATTACAGTCAAACTTATCTGTGTAGTGAAATGGATAAAGGGGTAAAATGGGGGGGGGGGTGAAATTTGTATGGAATTTTCTTTATTCTGGACTTAGAAGTATGAAAATAGGTTATAAGTTCTCGATTACAATTAAAAATTATCTGTATAGGTGAAATGGATAAAATTCCCCCCTAAAGGGGTAAAATGGCGGATAAAGTTTGTATGGAAATTTTCTTATTTCTGGACAAAGCATTATGAAAATTGGGTATAGACTAAAAATATGGCTGGTCACAATTTAAAATGATCCGTATGGTGTTGGCGACTTCAATTTCATATGGGGTTTCATACAAAATGTACACATAAAATGTTGAAATTAAACTGATATTTAAAATGATGTGTGAAATAAATTTGCAAGTAATTATGCAGTAGGTACCTAACTTAAAAATTACTCATCGGGTTGTGCATAGTTAATAAAATCAATAATATTAATATAAGCGTATTTTTTATGATTATCCGATATTATTTATCTTTTACCTAATTTACAAAATATTATGCACACTGCAATTTCGAAATTATACTTCGGGTTCTAGAGTAAGATTCGGTTCTCGCCGGAAGCACACGAGATAATTAATTTACTCTCGTGCTTTGCATAAAACTTTTCATAAGCTAGCTTTAAAACTGGTAAAAAATGTTGTTTATAGCGAAGTACTTTAGTAAACTGTTACCTATCGTTTACGGCAGTACTTCGCTATGCACATAGATACCAATGTCACAATTATAACGGGGGTTAATTAAAACATATGCCATATAACTAAAATACACGCGGACGAAGTCGCGGGCAAAAGCTAGTAGACATTTACTAGGCAAGTGTACCCAATCATATGTAGTTTATGCTACTTTGCGTAATATATATATAATATAATATATTTTAGCTTACATAATATGTAACCTAAAATATATTATATTATATATATATTAGCTATATTGGTTAACGATCATGATGCAATCATGGAACCGTTACATACCAAATGCCTTAGTAACATCGCAATGTCTAACGAAGAAAATCTTTGTGACCTTTATTTGGTTCGATCCGCCATAGGACGTTAGATGACTGACTATGTCTGGACATGAGAAAACTAGAAATTGGTGAAAAAGATGGACAACAGCGATGTATATAAATAGCGTCGCATGATTAGGAAAGCCAACTGCGTAAACGGGATAAGGTGAGACTAAATTCATAATAATAGTTCAATGGTGGATTACAAAAGAATTTAATTAATTGTGCTTCTAAAATCTTTTCGTAAAATGTAATTAATATATTTAAATACATACATCGTCCTTGTTCTTCACATTGAGTACTGCCAATAGTTGACTTAAAGTTACTCCAGTCGCATAAAGCGCTAGCTGAGATAGCGGCGTGAGGACTGAGTATGCTGATATGATGATGTTCTCTCCTGGACTAGCACTTATACGATCCTGAAAGAAGAATAATAATAATAATAAAAAAAAAACGTTTATTTTCAAAACAATTTCTGTAGTAGTTAGTAACATTTTCGCCTTATAAACTAATGTTAAATACTCGTATTGTATGAGAATTATTGTTTGTATAAGCTGCATTAGTATAGTGTACGTACTAAATACCAATTCTTCATTCATCATCATCATCATCATCCCAGTCTATATACGTCCCACTACTGGGCACAGTCCTCCTCTCAGAACAAGAGGGCTTGGGCTATAGTTCCCACGCTGGCCCAGTGCGGATTGGGAACTTCACACGCACCATTGAATTGCTTCGCAGGTTTGTGCAGGTTTCCTCACGATGTTTTCCTTCACCGCAAAGCTCGTGGTAAATTTCAAATGTAATTCCGCACATGAATTTCGAAAAACTCAGAGGTGCGAGCCGGGGTTCGAACCCACGACCCTCTGCTTGAGAGGCGATAGGTCAAACCACTAGGCCACCACGGCTTACATGCTAGTATAGTGCAGCTGCATTAGTATAGTGTACGTACTAAATACCAACTCCTCATTGATGCGCTGTTATTTCCCTCAGACTTTATGTCTGATATCACGGATATACTCAATAATGGTTCAAATTGGTTCAAGTCACTGACTTTTTAACATTTCATCTTTTACAGATACCTACTGAGGAAATTT